>NC_043703.1:1995834-1997749 GCF_006229205.1 Suricata suricatta | reverse complement strand
TTCGTTAACATTGAACTCACGGCCAACAGCACTATAACTCAGGCCTGAACGAAGCTTATCTAACACACGTATTTTCTCTGTAAGGCACATCACAGCCTTCTTGCGCTTAGGAACATTAGACAGTGCTTTAGCGCTACGCTTGGGGGCCATTTCAAACAGCAAAATCACCAAGAAAAAGCACAACAATGTGAAACACGTGGTGCCAGTAGACGGTGAAAAGGGTATCTGCCTACCTTCAGAGCTGAAAAAAGAAGGCAGAGCACGGGCTTGTTCAAGGTCAGCTGGGGCACGTGCATGAAGGCCGTTCGCATTTCTCGCGGCCTTGCCTTGTCTATGAATGGCTGGGAACGTGCCACAAGTATTGATTTTGGGGTTGCAAACAAATTTTATCAAGTAGGTGAATTTGCACAGAATCCATGAATGAGGATGTGGACTGTATTTGTATGGGTCTCTTGACAAAAACAAACAGAAAGGAACAAAACTGATCAGTAAAAATCGCTGAGTATAAAAATGTATTACTTTAGCATACTATTTTGTTTCGGGAAGTGGAATGGAAAGAAGCTGAAGGAGAAAAGAATGTGTAAAATTTCTGACTTCTAAGTAAGAACTCGTTCATAATTTTTTAATACGGAGAATGGCTATTGCATTTCAATTGTTTCTGGAGCTATTGGACATACTTTAAAACCATGTTTAACAGTTTCAAAATGTCATCAAGACATCAGAAATTAAAAGTTTGCAGCTATTTACAATTATGAAGGATTTAGAAGTTAACTACACATTTGGTACACACTTTTTCAAAATTGTTCTACAGAGAGGAGCAAATGGACCAGGAAGGTTTAACTGTTCACTGCAAAAAAATCTGTTCAATTTGGAGGAATTATGTTGGCAATTTCTTCTAAGGATTTTTAAATTGTAGAAAAAAATGGCTGAACTTTGCCCTCATGGTACCCCTCCACACCCTCGTTTTTCGTTTTGATTCCTAACTTTAAAAATCCCAAGCTTGAAATGAAAAAGTATTCCGGTAAGGCCTGATGGAATGTTGTGACATCCCCATACAAGGACAAGAGTGCCTTAAATGTCCCCAAATGCTAGAGTTCTGGATGATGCTGTAGTGTAATTCCCAAAACTCGGACTTATGTGTCAGAACGACAAAGGCCCTTCTCAGGTCTCAGCCTTCTCCCTTGACTGCTGTGTATTACTGGCATTGCTCCCGGTTTTCTGGACCTTTCTTGTCCGGGAGCCTGTCAGTAACTCCTCACACGTGTGGCAGGTGGCCCTCAGAGTTCTCCCTTGCACCAAAGCACCAGGCAGTCTGCACCGAGCCCTCCTGGACGCTCTCCGCCCGTGGTGGAGACAGCATACAATTTCCTCCCAGCTGACTTACTCGCTGACGTGTAACTGGCTATTCTGGTTAATCCTTAATGAAGCACGTGGTATGTATTCGGGGAATGAAAACATTGCACTTCAATCCCAACGTGCATAATTTATGTTGCCAATTATTTTAAATCACGGTAATAGAATACTGGTTCCACTCTCCCAAGCCGGTGGCCGGGAAGAACTGAAGACAGACAGGGTTCCCTCCAGCCTCTTCCGGGTTGCTCACCGCTGAGGCCCAGCTCTCCAGGACCCTCGGGGCAGGGTGGGTTGTGTCCGCTGGGGCCAGGCGAGGATGAGGGCCAGGTGCCCAGGGGAGGAGTCTGCGCGTGGGCTGGGTCAGGTGGGCCGTGTCGGAGGATGAGAACCACGTGCTGGGTGGAGGAGCCCGCGAGTGGGGCCGGGTGCGCCGCGTCGGAGGACAAGGACCAGGTGCTGGCAGTGGGGAGAGGAGGAGGAGGAGGAGGAGGAGCCCTAGGCTGCGGGTGGGGCCTGGTGCACCGCGCCTGAGGACAAGGACCAGGTGCTGGCAGTGGGGAGA
>NC_043703.1:1950908-1995734 GCF_006229205.1 Suricata suricatta | reverse complement strand
GCGCCCGGAGGCCTGGCGGCCGCGGGGCGTGAGCGCGATCGCGGGGCGGGGACGAGCCGCTGCGTGCGCCCCGACATTTGGCTCTCGGCGCTCTGAAGAAGAGTCCCAGGAGCTTGTGGGTCGGTGTCACGTTTGCGACCACCGTTCCTAAGGGGTGCGGTCGGTTCCTTGTCACCTGCCTTACACTGCTTTTAGGGGTTCCCGGGGGATCGCGTTCAGGTCGGGGGCGGCCCCTCGGAATTCTCCGCAGGTAATCGGGCAAAGCCGGGCACGAATACAAAGGGCCCCAAGTCCTCCCAGCCTCACTCCTTTCTCTGCTTTTTCTTTCTGCTGCCAGAAACGAGGCGTTTAGGTTGGAGGTGAACTGAGCTGTGTCTCGCGGCGTGTCCTGGGCGGGGTGTCGTTGCTCTGGCAGGTTTTGTCACTGTTCTCAATGCCAGTCTTTCAGTGACGGTTCTCTGGAAACCTTTTCCAGCTCGTTTGACCATATGATTTTTCTTAACTTTGGGGTAGTGCTTTTGACCCAGAAACCTAGACGTTCTTTTATTTGGGAACTCAGGCATAGTGGCTGTGGTCTCGTCCGTGCGTCCGTCCTCTGCTGCCGCCGCGTTACCACCTGTGCCTGTGTGTCCTTATCAGAACTGAGGGGAGTCCGATCGGGCGCGGAGAAGAGACTATGGATGCATCTCCAGCGGAACCTGTGGTGTAGGAGGATTCCGTGCAGTTTTCCCCTCCCGAAAGACCAGTCTAGTGTAGGGTTCTTGGAAAACATCTAGAAGTCCCCCGATCGATGAGGAAAAGTTACATGGCAACTGGCGTTAAGAAATCAAAATACTCTTCTCAGACGTGGTTGTGAACTTAAGCTGTCTTTTTCATAGTATTTGAGGTCAGTGAGGAAGTGCCTTCTGGGTGAGCGAAAGCCTTACTCGAGGTCCCAGGGACCCCAGGGCTGTTAGGAGGGGGCCCCGTGGTTTCAGAAAGGCTTTGTTGTTTTGTCCTGGACTCCCTCATCCGGCTCTGAGAATATGCGCTCCTGGTAGGGATGTTTACTTTTCCTTGACCTTTGGTGTGAGCCTGTTTTCATCAAACTGAGTTTTACTTATCGTTATATAAATTTGGAATTCAGTTTGCCCATTCAAGTTATAATCCCACAACTTCAGTGTCGGACTCTTTAGGAAAGTATTGGGTCTCAACCACCCAGAGGCTGCTGCGGAACGTTCATGTCCCACTACCTTTATAATCAAGATGCTCTAGGAGAGGTCGCTAACCTGCCCTAAGCATCTAGGACAGGACTTGGCCTGTGGAAGGCCTTCAGTAAATCTGCAGTTGATAGCAAGTCATTGATATTTGTTTTTAATTTATGAGGAAACTTGTAACTAGTTTTTAAAGGGCATTGAACATTTTAAATTCAATGAAGTTTCAGAGAGGCACGTTTTGTTAGCACACTTACAGTCTCTGTTGTCAGTCACACTTAGAACACAGTTACATAGGACCACTAACATGACAAAACACTTCAAACCCTCAGTTGTTCAGTCACTCTGGGTTTCGTTTTGTGTTAGGGGTTGTGTCTGGTGCGGCCCCTCCTTGGGCTTCCAGACTCGTCCTGATCAGTGGGGTGAAGGGACTGGCCCGTTCCCCGAGAGCTGCCCTTGTATGTGGACCGCGCGCAGCAGCCTCTGGGATGTTCAGAGAGCGACATGTAGGAAGGGACTGGGAAGGGAAGGGCCTTGTGCCTCTGAAACATGTTCTAGACTTGACATGTTTCAGGCTTACGACCTGACGCGTGATGAGAGAAAGTGCTGGATGTTACAGACACACACCTTACACTGATCCCTAGAATCCAGATTACCTTCTGTTCTGGTGTGCGTCAGGGTGCTTTCTTCCAAGAGCGTAGACGAGATGTGTTTGTATCAGATTATTTGGGGAATGTGTACCTTACCACCACGGTCAGCTATGCTAAGATTTCTTCAAGGAAAAGAGGAAGCCGAGCGTTGTGATTACGTGTCGGTTATTTCGGTGCGCACGCGTCTTAATCAGCTGTAGAGAACGAGGTATTTCTCCCAGTGGGTGGTTTTGATTACAAGGAGGATTTTAAATTTAAAGGAATGTTGTGTGTTTTGTATGAAAGTTTGAGAGACGGTTTAGGTTTTAAATTGGAAAACATTTTTTAAATTTTGGGAAAACTGGGGGAAAACCACACATGTGGCTTGGGTGAACTTTTCATTTTTCTGTTTTTCTTTGCTACCTGTCATGCATCTTATTTGAATCTTTCGTTTCCTGGAATAGTGTGGAGTTTGATAAGAAACTAGGGTTTTTTTTTCTGTGTTGTTAGTGGTGCAGTAAAGTAAGATCGCATGAGGGCCCACCCCCTTGGGAACTCTGTCTGGGTGATTAAAGTTGATAGTTCTCTTAAACTTCCTGACGGAAGGAGCTGGCACCGGGGTCCGGGAACCCTGGCTTGCCTGGTGCGTGTAGCGGGGGCACCGTTGTCCTAGGGATACGTGCGGCCTGGCTGAGGGCGAGAAGCCTGCTCAGGCCAAGTGTGCAGAGTTTTCCAGAGTCTCCATTTGGTCTCTGGTTTCAATTCTCAACTATGTCTTTATTGTAACATTTTCTAAAGGCCGTTCACGTGTTGCTCATTTCACACCTCGGTGTTGAGTTCTCACAGCCTTGGTCTGGCAGCGAGGAGGCCGAGCCCAACCCTTCCGTTCTCGGCAGTGACCGCCAGCCGCTGTGGGGGCCGTGCATCTGCGTTCCCTACTCTGATGGGGCGCTGCGGGCAAGGGTGTAGGGCTTTGAAAAGCCGTGCGCACCTGCCAGGTGGTGTCCAGAGACGTTTTCTCCCTCTGGCCTGCCGGCAGCACGGACAGGCACTGCATGTTTTCTTTATCTCCGGAGGCTGGAAGCCTCTTGGGAGAAACGCGTTGGCTTTTCTCTTTGTGTTCTCCACGTGTGCCTCTCTCGGGGTAGATGGTGAAGCAGATGTGGGGCGCTCCAGAGTCCCTGCACTGCGCTTGCCTGAGAAGGACAGGATGACGAAGGAGCTGCTGGAAGAGGAAACCGAAGCTGCCAACCTCCGAGCCTTGCTTCCCAGCGGTTTCACTCTCCTCTCCTGCCGGCGGGAGGGGCTGCCCCGCACAGGCAGGTGCTCTGGCTGCCAGCGCATCTCAGGCCTGTTGCTAAAGGCACCCTGTGCCCTCGGTGTGTGAGGGAGGGGACTTTCATTTGTTCTGATGCCCAGAGAATCAGCAGGCCTTCGGGTGGGCTGATGGGGTGAGTTGGGGGAGGCGTTGGAACACCTTGCCCTTACGAGTTTCCAAAATCACTCTCCGCTGTATTTTTGAAAGATGGGTTCTTCTATTATACTACAGTGTATAGTATTTGATGCTTTTTGAGATTTAAAAAAATTTTTTCTTATGTTTATTTTTGAGAGACAAAGACAGTATGAGCAGGGGAGGGTCAGAGAGAGAAGGCGATACAGAATCTGAAGACAGGCTCCAGGCTCTGAGCTAGCTGCCAGCCCAGAGCCCGATGCGGGGCTCGAACCCATGAACTGTGAGATCTGACCTGAGCCAAAGCCGGACGCTTAACCGACTGAGCCACCCAGGCGCCCCTCTTTGAGATTTTTAACCAAGATTATGTTTGAAATTTTGTCCAAAAGAGTATTTAAAAATGTTATTAAAATTAAAGTCTGCTTACGTGGAAACTTAAAACTTGTTGAGAAAGGCTTAAAAATGAATTGAAACAATGTCAAAAGTGTATTTCTAGTTCTTTCCATAGGGATGGATGCCCCCAGCAAGGGTTCCCTTTGACTTAGATACAGGCGGGTTGGTGGTCAAGCCTCCCTACACCTCAGTGAGAAGGTCCAGCTGAGGCCGCACAGCGGGGTTCTCCTCGGTCCTGTTTGCGGCCGGCGCGCCAGCAAGCTGGGAATGGTTGGTCTCATGCCTAGCATTGGACTGATTTTGTGGAAGAAACTCTTGAAGTTCATTCATCACCGCTTTGTCAGAACTTGCCTTTAACGAAGTTGAGTTAAATCTGGGAGATGATTGTCCTGTGAACATATTCTAGGTACTTAAAAGCAAAGAAAAATCCCCCTCAGATATCCTAGCTGTATTTAACTTTTCCTGGCGAGAAGGGTCCAAGTTGACCCTCTGTCTTTAGTCTTCTTGTCTTGCCAGGTTGTCTCGTGGGGTGAACAATTAGTCCCTGTGGATGGAGGCTGATTTTCCAGGGTAGAAAACTGGCTGGGGGCCCTGCCGCTTGAGATCTGGGGGGTGGGCGTCCTGCCAATCCATCGTGATCCTCCTCTGGGTCGAGGCTGCAGTGACTCGTGCAGTAAAGACACGTGCTCGTTTTAGTGAGCTCTTTAGCCTAGAGTGTTCCTAGTGTTTCTACATCTACTTACTGAGATCACGTATTTTTTCCACAGCGAGTCCTTACAGTTTGGTTCGTAGCTGGCTCCCTGCGCCTCCCGTTCCGGACCGGTCACGTTTCGGGGGCTCCGGAGCCCACGTGGGGGCAGGTCTGTGTTGGATAGTGTCCGTCTACGTTGTTTAGGAGGCTGTCATCTTTGAAGTCGAAGGGACTGAGCTTGTTGAATACGAGCAGCGTGCCCGTGTGTGTCACACGCACCCTGTACTCACGGGCACCTGCGGAGCGCCCGCTGGACCTGGGGTGGCGGCGGCTCTCGGGCCAGCCCCGCAGGTGAATGGCAGGGTCTGTCCTCCAGTCTGGCGGCTCCTGCGAGTGTGCTGTCGCCCAGGTGCCAGGTGAGCTGTGTGCCGATGGTGACGCAGCGCTGTCAGACTGACCGGTGGCGGGGCCGCAGGTTAGCCCTCGGAGTTTAGCTGCTGGCGGGGCTGGCCACCCTGTAGTCCCCGGGGCTCTGGACTTGGTTTCCGTGGTTTCACGCTCTGCTGGCACCAGCTGGAACCCTGGAGAACTTTGAAGCGGCCATGTCCTGTTCGTGCTGGACCGGAGGCTTGCCCAGCTGGTCCGCCCCGGCGCTGGGGTGCGTGGAGGCCTGCAGCGGACAGAGGAGCCCGCGCTCTGGGCCCTGCTGTAAGACGTGTACTGACCCCCTCGATCTTTAAGCCACTCTGCCAGGTCGCACCCTTCATGTCCCCACGTGGTGGCCAGGAGCCTGAGGTCCTGGGAGACGAGGCGCCTGCCCAAGGCCCAGAGCTGGTGTCGGAGGGCCTTCCAGCGCCCCGGCTCGCCACAGGGCTCCCGCACGGGGACCATCCTTGGGCAGCCCCTGCAGAGAGACAGGGACAGTGAGCTGCGCCGAGCATAGGAAGGGGAGCGTAAATTCTTGTCACCAGTCCTGTTAGTCTCAGGAGAGAGAAAGTCTTGGGCACAGGCCTGGGCAGGCTGGCTGGGCCGGGTGAGCCGCGTCCGTTGCCCCGGTGACGGGAGGTGGAGTAGTGAGACCCAGTTCCAGACCTTGACCCGCCTCCACCTTGCTGTGAGAGACCTGCCGTGGGATGCTGCTGCTGCTACGAAGTCGGGGCGGCGTCCTCTCTGGCGCACCGAGGACTGTCCCGGCTTCCAGAGTGCCATCATCCCCCTGCCTGACCTTGGTAACGGCAGGACTTAATATGGACCCAGGATTTTGTTTTTCTGGAGGCTCCTGTGGACGGGGGTGCAGGAGAACACTGGGTGAGGAGCGAGGACGGGTCTCTGTCCCCAGGAAGGGGACTAGGCCACGGGTAGGCAGCGGGCTGCGCACTCGGGGTTCCCGCGCAGCCCGGATCGCAGTTTTCACTGCCGTGTTCCGCCGCCTCCATGACCTGCCGGCTCGGAGCTCGGACCTGGCTCCTGCTGGGCCTCTGCGACCGCTCCTGGAGGTCGTTTGAGTGGCTGGCCCTCCAGGGCCTGTGAGACTCGTAGGGCCACGTCAACACTAGCCGCTCAGCGGGTGCTGGCACCATTTACCACGTGCAGGCCCATCCCGAGCCTTTTTGCTACCATGAGAGCGCGGTTCTGCCACCCTCCCTGCTGCCCCCGGGCCGCCTCCCTTGCCCGGTGGTGGCTCTAGGCTTCGTTGGCTGGGGTCTATTGAGCCAACTCCCCGCAGCCCGGGTGGTGGAGGGGAGGGGGGAGGCAGAAGGCAGCATCTTCAGCGCAGCTGGGCCTTTGCACTTGTGACCTGTGGCAGTGGGAGGGGCCGTGAGGAGGTCCCTGCGGCCTTGTCTCCTATCTTCCAGCAGACGGACACCCACAGCTATGTGTGGGACCCGCGTATGTCCCCAGGGGACTCTGCCACAAGGGAGGGGTCGGGGCATCCCTCAGGTGTGGGCTCCGGTCTGACATGGCCTGGGCCGGGATGTCCACTCCGAGCTCGTGTGTGCACGAGCGCCTTCCGCTGCCGTTCTCAGACCAACTTCAGGAGGTCTCCTCGTGAGGCTGGGTTAGGTGTCCCTGCTCCACGGCTGCAGTCAGTGCTGTGTTTAGTGTGTGTGTGTACACTGCCTTCTAGCTGGGCTGCGAACGGGGCGGGCAGCATCCGTGCCCTGGGTCATCTTGTCTATCTGTCCTCCATGCTGGCTTGTGGTAGGCTCTTGCTGAAGCTGTTGAACGCCGGAGACCAAGGAGGAGAAGGTAGGATAGTCCTGAAATTGAATTTCCTCAGTGTTCAGCTTTTAAGCCCTTGAAGTGACAGCTGGCTGTGTCTTCTCCGGCTTCTGTCACCGTGGTCTGGTGGGCCACATGGACCTGTCTCAGCCTGGGCGAGCTGCTGCAGAGGTGTGCGGGGCCGTGACCACGTGTAGGACCGATGAATTTACAACGGCTCAGTTGTGCTTTGAGTGTGGACGTCTTCTCCTCTTGGGCCAGACCTCAGCTTGGGGGCCCGCGAATCGGGTTTGTATGAAGGTAGACGGCCAGAAAACCTGTGGGCCCGTCCAAGGGCGAGAGAGGATGCCCAGGCCCTCTGGGACCCCTTTCCTCCTCTGGAAGATCTAGGTTTTGAGGTCATCTGTAAGATTTAGGGGACGTGTCTGTGGTCATCCGAGAGGCCGAGGCTGGGGTACTGTAATATTTCTACATCTGTTTGTCATAGTGGTAATGTTTGCTTGTTGCCCTCAAAAGCCACTTGTTTTGAGAATTCTGGTGGTTTCAGGGGGGCCTCGGTGGCGCTGGTGGTTGGGGGTCTGACTTCAGCTTGGGTTATGGTCTTGTGGTTTGGGGGTTTGAGCCCCGCCTCGGGCCCCCTGCTGTCAGGGCGGAGCCTGCCTCCATCCCGTCTTCCTCTCTGCCCCTTCTCTGCAGTCTTGCTTTCTAACAAATTTGAACAAAAATCTATAAAATCCTAGTTGTTTCAACTGTTCAGAGCTGGCAGGTTTTGTCCACGTTCTCTTGGAGCGACTTCACCAAAGGTGCTTTGGTAAGAAGGGCGGGCTGGAGATTTTCCAGACGTCAGCCAGGCCAGTGCAGACCTGGTGCTTTTGAAATGCGGACCTGCGTGGCTGAGTGGGAGCTGCAGGTCCATGGCGCAGTGTTAGGTGGCCTGCAGGGACCTCGGCTGGGTCTGCAGACTGCTTCTGACCGGTGGGGTCCCGTTCCTTACGTGCAGCCTTCGGAAATGTGCCGCAGACACTGCGCCGTGTGCCACGGAGCCGTGTTGTGTGGCCAGCCCCGTTCCGGGCTGCAGGAGGCCGCTGCTGACCTTCCTAAGCTGAGGGGAGAATTGGTCCTAGAAGTTACTTCTGGTAACTTTCTGGTTACTTCTTCCAGAACAGGAAAGATACATTTTTTCAAGAGCAATGAAACTAATTTGTTAATCATAGTCTCCCTGTTGCACCAAGTCTATCAACTGGAGTGAGAAATTCCTGTTGCAGCAAAGGGGAGAGAGAATTTGAGCGCACAGGTCTCTTACAGAAGTGTTGGTGTCAGCGAGCATATAGCTGTTCAGTAAAATCTCCTGTTGTGGCACTTGTGGGGACAGTGTAGCGTGCTGCTTTCTCTTGCTGTGGAACCATGTGCCACAGCTGGAGTGGCTGAAAACCACGCTGTGACCACCTCTCTGTTGCACAGTGCGGCCACCGGTCTGGCGAGCATGGCGGGGCTCTGTGCTCAGGGTCTCAGGGACCGGGTGGCAGCTGGCTGGCCCCCTGGTGGGGACGTCCCAGGTTTCTGAGCTCCTGAGGTGCCGGCAGAGCCCATTTCTTAGTGGTTGGGACCGAGGGCCCTGTTCCTTGGTGCCATTGGCTGGGTGTCGCTCTTTGTCCTGGGGCCGCTCCGGTCCTAGCCAGGGGTCTTCGTCCTCAGAGCAGCATCGGTGCACCTGTGTCTGTCCTGCTGCTTGCGTACCTCCGGCCCCTGTCTGCTCCCGCGGCAGGAAGCTGCGGGCAACAGCTCCTGATTAGACTGCGCCCACCCAGCCCGTCTCCCTTCGACTTCGCTCTGGGTCAGCTGATTCGTACCCCGAGATGCATCTGCAGAGCCCCGCCTGCTTCGCTTGTAACAGCACGCCCGTGGGGACGGCCTGTCACGTCCTGAGCCCTGGGCTCCGGGACGGGTCGAGAACGGGGCTGTAGTGCCTGGTGGTACTAGGTCGTCCTGGCGCTGCTCCCACAACGGTGGCCCCAGCCTCCGTTTCCACCTTTAACCAAGCCAGACGACACAAACCGGGGGAGAAGCGGCCAGCAGCCCACCCCCGGGTGTGCTAAGGACTTAGTCCTGTGACGTTCCAGCGTCGCGAGCTCCTGGTGAGGCCCCCTGATTTCCGGCTGAGCCTGCGCACGGTCGGCCTTTCCCGCAGTCAGGCACGGCCCTGGCGTTCGCTCCGCAGCACCGACCCCAGGTGGCCCCGCTGCTGCCCCGAAGGCGCGGCCAGGCCTGCTGCGGTCACTGGGTGTCGTGCAGAGGCACCCGCTCCGGTCTAGAGGGACGAGCGTGGGGGAAGCCAGGGACATGTTGTCCGGGCGCGTCTGGCTGCTCTCTGTTCGCGGAAGACCTATATGTAGCTTCTGATTTGCTCTCCATTCCTTGATCTCCCGTGTGCTGCCGCCTGGGGGTGTGGCCTGGGGGCCTCCGGCCTGTCCTCTGCCCCTGACGGTGGGACTGCCCTGCTGAAAAAGGCCCCTGTTGTGCCCCCACTTACTCAGATGGTGACGTCCAGGAACTTTAGTGGATGGGACTTCTCCTGACTTGACCCTCGACCACTTCTGTCCCTCCCCCTGCTCTTGGACTAACTGTCCCAGGCGCGTCGAATTCCTGGAGATGTCCTAAGTAGTAGGCTCATTGGCTCATCAAAAGAGTGGCGTGTGCTGTGCTCGGTGCTGTGCGAGTGGCTTCATGTGTAGCATTTAATTCTTGTCGCAACTCCCTTGAACTGCGACCCTGAGCCAGAGAGGTTCAGGAACACGACTTCGGTCACTCGGCTGTGAGTGCTGGGGCTAGGCCAAGTAGGGCGGCCCCGGAGGGGGTCCTTCCTGCTGCCCATCCTGTCTGTGCCCCTCCATCTGCACGGTCTGCTCCAGCTGACCTGGTCCCTGCCGGTCCCTCTGCGGCACCTTCAGCACCGTGTCCTTGCTTGCACCGCTTCTAAGCTTGAGTTTTCGTGTCTGTCACTTCCTAGGCACGGAACCGATGTTTTGTATGGGTAAAAACAGCCGAGGAGCCCTAGCCAGCCCGCCGGTGAGGGGCTCAGCGTGTCCGCGGGGCTGCCTGGTGTCTCCGCTCGCCCCCTCACGTCTTCCCTGTTCCTGCCGGTCCCTCCTTCTGTTTTTGTTTTATTCCCTTCGGGGTCTGGCTTCACTGAAGTACCTCTCGCTGAGGTGACACTGAACAGGGAGCCGACTTTCCCGGTCAGTGGTGGCTGCCCGTCCTGATGGTGAGGGTCCCCCAGGGGCCAGGCAGGCAGCGTGCGTGCGCGGGAGTCCGGGGGGCCTGTGCTGGGCTGGCCTCTTCTCGGCCGGCTGGCCTCTGGCGGAGCGCGGTACGGGCCGCCTGGGGCCCTGGCCCTGCTCTTCTGGAGAGGCTCCACGGCTTTCCGACCACATGGGCGTCTAGAATCGGAAAGGACCTGGACCGGAGCACCAGGCCGTGGGGGGCGGTGTGTGTGGCTCAGTCGGTTGAGTGTCTCTGACTCTTGGTTTTGGCTCAGGTTGTGATGCCGGAGTGATGATGAGCTCCAGCCCCACGTGGGGCCCCGAGCTGAGTGCGGAGTCCGCTTGGGGTTCTCTCTGTCCCTCTGCCCCTTGTGTGCGGTCACTCACTCAAGGTAAGAAAAAGAAAAAGGAAAAAAAAAAAAGGACCTGGAGCCTGCTTGGAAACTTGTGCTTGGTGAGCGTGTGCACCTGTGCTCTGAGGAGCCGGGCGGGTGTCCCTCGGAGGGCAGCAGACCTGAGCTGACCGGCGCCCTGTGTGGGCTCCAACCGTCTCTGTCCCCCGTATGGATTTAGGAAATGTCCTCAGCCCCCCACTGGGGAGACCCCAGGAGGCTGTAGGGGAGGATGGGCAGGTGCATGTTGAAGACACCCACATAACTCTTGACCTTCTGTTCCCTGATTTAGAAGGGCCCAGATTTTTGTTGCAGGCTGGTCCTCGTCCTTTGGTGGCTTCAGAGACAGTCAGGTGGAGGCCCTGCTTGGGAGGAGCGTGTGTGGTTGGTTGTGCGTTCTGGATGCGTGTGGTGTGTAGGCAGGGCTGTGCTGGCTGAGGAGGGGGCCAGGTCTGCCCCGTGCTGGGCCCTCCTGGCGGGCGGCGTGCTTGTATCTGTCCTGTAGGTGGTGTGTGTGTGTGTGTGTGTGTGTGTGTGTGTGTGTGTGTGTGTCTGTCTGTCTGTCTAGCTTGGCTGACCGCAGTAGAATAGGATGGCGAGTGTTGGCCACGTGACAGGGAAGTGCTTTATCGAAGGTCTGTTTTTCATTCTCCAGTAAGGCCTTGTGCTGACAAATGTCAGGACTGATGAGTGGAGCGGCGTGCACCTCAGCTCAGACACGCACGGTCTGCAGAGTCCTGACCTCTCTCTGCCCAGAAAAGGTGCTGGTCACTTAGTGCGGTGCCTTCCCCGTGTTTCCCTTCTCCCTCCTCGTGCCAGGCTGCTCAGAACGTCTTCTCCCTCACTTCTCTACTTAGGCTTTAAACAAATTTTTTTTTTAAATTTTATGTTTTTTTATTTTGAGAGAAAGAGAGAGAGAGAGTGCGAGCAGGGGAGGGTCAGAGAAAGAAGGAGACACGGAAGCCCAAGCAGGCTCCAGGCTCTGAGCTAGCTGCCAGCACAGAGCGCCACATGGGGCTTGAACCCACCAACCATGAGATCATGACCTGAGCTGAAGCCGGACGCTCCAGAGACTGAGCCACCCAGGCGCCCCTACTTCGGCTTTAAAAATGGGCAAAATCCCTGTTGGCCATCTGGGAATGGGAGAGCTTTGCCGGGCAGGTAGTTGCCCTGGAGCAGTTTGGGTCCCTGAGGGGCTCCCTGGGTCCTGGGAACCAGCGGGAGGGCCAGTTCCCAGTGAGTGGTGACCAAGCAAAACAACGTCTGAGGCCTCTCAGACCACATTTGGGTATGAAATGTTCATATGTTTTTGTGAGAAAAAGTTTTCTTTTAAAAAAAAATTTTTTTTTAACATTTATTTATTTTTGAGAGAGAGAGAGATCATGAGCAGGGGAGGGGCAGAGAGAGGGACACACAGAATCTGAAGCAGCCCCAGGCTCTGAGCTGTCAGCACAGAGCCTGATGCGGGGCTCGAACCCACAAACTGTGAGATCATGACCTGAGCCAAAGTTGGATGCTTAAATGACTGAGCCGCCCAGGTGCCCCTACTGTTTCCCTATTAACTGAGATATTGTCGTAGGAGTGAGATACTCATATTTTATTGTATTAGGAAAATATCAGTAGCAACTTCTATTTTATTAAGATTATTTAAATTTTATTTTTAGCATGGTGGGTGTTCTCTAAGATAGAAGGTCCTGTTGAGATGCCAGGCTGAGGACAAGGCACTGGATTCTAGAGATGCTTTGGACACAAATCTTTTTTTCCCCTTCTATTGCATCAAAGTCTTGTATGTTCCCAAGGAAGCCAAGCAATAAGAAACTAACTCCAAAGAGCTGGTTCACCTTACTCTTTTTTTTTAAATTTTTTAAAAAATGTTTTTATTTATTTTTGAGAGAGAGTGAGAGAGAGAGAGAGAGAGAGAGAGAGACACAGAGACAGCGTCAGCAGGGGAGGGTCAGAGAGAGAAGGAGTCACAGGATCTGAAGACAGGCTCCAGGCTTTGAGCTAGTGGTCAGCACAGAACCTGACGCGGGGCTCGAACCCACAAACTGAGATCATGACCTGAGCTGAAGTCAGACGCTTACCCAACTGAGCCCCCCAGACGCCCCGAAAAAGAGTTTTCTGACCAGAATGCGTATTTCCCGTCTGGGTCGGTCGGTATTGGGTGTCCCCTCGGGTAGTTGAGGAAACCTCCGTGGCCCACACTTGAAGTGCTAGGCCGGGATGTGCCGGGGCCCCTCCCGCCCTCCAGGCTGAGGGAGTGTGTCCCCTTCCTTCCCTTCGGGGGGACTCGTAGGCTAGAAGGGGTGGGGTCCCCTTGGGTTACCAAGTGGGGGCTTTTAAAGCACTCCAGAGTCCCCCCGGGGAGCTGGACCTAATGCGCTTGGTTGTTAAAGCTGACCCAGCCGGGTCCCTCAAATTAGGGTTTGGTGAGGTCAGGACCCCATTTGCAGAAGGGCCGGGGATCCCGCCCAGCTCAGGATCGGCAGAGCAGGGAGTGTACTTCGCTGCGGCCGGCTTCTGGCGGAAGCAGCCCAGCTCAGCTGAGCGGGGGCCCGAGGCAGCGACAGACCCTGAGGTGACACGGGGCTGACCGGGTCTGTGGATGGTGAGGGAACGCTTTCATTTTCCACTTAAAAGATGCTGGGGGTAGTGTTGGGGAGCTCGAATGAACCTCCTAACCTGCCTCCTGCCCTTTTCTTGGAAAACTTTAAGCTAACCCGTTAGAAGACCGTGTGAGCGTCCTGTGCCGTCACTTAGGTCACCACAGGACACTTGCCCCTTGACTCTGAGGGTTCGGATCTTCTCTGGCCACTTAAACCGCGTGGTAGGCCTCCGCGCACCTGCCTCCGCAGACCCTGCGTGAACGGCTGTAAGGGGAGGGCCTTCCCCCTTGGTTTCCTGCACCGTCTCCCCCCGGTGTTTGTCAGGGCTCTGACGTTTGTGAGGCGCCCAGGGTGTTAACCTGTAGAATCTGGTTCACGTTAGATGTTTTGGGGAAGAATCCTGCACACCGACGATCTGTGTGTCCCTGGGTCCCGTCAGGAAGTACTTAATGTTGACGCGTCATGCTGCCGGCGCTGAGCTCCAGCACTTGATAAGGTGACATCCGCCAGGTGTCTGCGTCGTCAAGGTGCTCTTTGTCTCTGCGCTTAGTACGCAGTCTGTGGGTGAGCCCCGCAGCCTTTCGCAAGCACTCAGCATCCTGCGGTGACAGCCCCGTGGTACTGGGGCCTTTGGGTGCCACTGGGCGGTGGCGTGTGGCGTCTAAGTTAGTAAGTTGTGTGGATTTTGGCCTGTGGAAGCGATTCCCTCTGCCTTCAGGAATCGGTCTGAAGATCGTACAGTGGCCTTTCGCTTGTGAGCTCTCTTTGCCTTTGTGCAGACTGTCCCTCACCCGTCCGGCCAGAGTGAGTCCTCCCGATGCTGGGCGCTGCACCTCCTCCCTGTGGGCCTCCGGGGCGGATAGGACAGTGTTAAGTGGAGAGGAGGGAACAAATCCGGATGGGCTGTCTGTGGACGGCGAGAAAGGATAGGAATGCCGGGAGGTGGACACGAGTTCGTACAGCTGCGCACCAGCAGCTGCACAGCACGGGTGACCGCCTGCGGCGTGGCTCCCACGTGCCAGAGCGGCCGCGAGGGGTGCCGTGAGGGAGGTGCGTTAGCCCCGGGCAGGGAAGGGGGGCCGGGATGGGGAGTGGGTCCAGGGAGGCCTGAGGTCCCGTGTTTACCCCGAGGCAGGGCTGGTGTTTGAATCCAGGTTTGGGGAGAGTCCACACCTCCTAAGTTGAGGAAGACCGGCCCACTGTAGCAGGGGCGCGGGGCGCTGCAGTGGGTGGGTGCGCCACACAAGGGGAGGGAGAGGCCCTGGGTCTCTGTGGGGCGCGATGCGGTGTCTTCTTAGTAAACGTGTCCGCGTAGAGACCCAACGGCCCGCACCGTGCAGCTAGCGGCCTCGCGTGCCACTTAGCAGGCTTCCCTGCGGAACCATCGTGCTGTGCGTGTCCCCGTCACGTCGGGGAGACGTACAGCTCCCTGCAGCCCTTCAGTGTGGTGCAGGATGGGTGACCTGGGAGAGACTCGGAACCAGTGACCGGCAGCAACTTTCCTTAAAGCTGAGTAAATGCCGTTCGGGCTGCGTTTGCTAAATGCCTTTCGGTGGCGAGGTCATTAAACCGCATGCTTCCCGCGTGGGTTTGTGTTTGTGTGCTGGCTGTAACGTAACCCAGGACGTGTGTGAGTGCGCGGGCGTGCCGGGTCCTCGTCAGAGGCCGCCTCGCCTTCAGTCAGATGTCCTGTGTCAGGGACCAGGACAGGGCTGCTTGGGGGGTGGGCAGCGGGGGTGGAGGTTTCGCAACCGCCCCAGCTCTGACCTCTTCCCCTGCACAAGACCTGGAAACTTCCTTCTTCTGAGATGAGGCTCACCGTCTTCAGGATGTCCTGGAGCGTCTGGGGCTCGTAGTGGGGGAGTCGGCAACGCCCCGTGCTGTGGCGGCCTTCCCGGGAGCCTGCCGCACGCCGCTTGGGTCGAAGGGGATCCTTTGCCCGTTTATTGGATAGGATGGGTTCAGAGACCTTGAAGAGCAGGTTTGGGTTTCATCGCCAGCGGAGAGCGGGGACGTGCGTCTCCGGGTGGTGAGCAGTCTGCACGCAGCTGAGGAGGACTTCTCGAACTCTGCTTCGCCCTGAGGGAAAGCAGCCGCGCGCAGCGTGTGTGTCCGGAGCCCCAGGAGCGTGTGGGGCAGGAAGAGTGCAAGTAGTCAGGCGGGACCCAGGGCAGGGGCGGGAGTCCTGCCGGAGGCAGCGGCCTGGGGTTGGGCCTGGGGAGAGAGCCTTCAGGCGGCCAGCTGGAGAGGTGAGTGGGCAGACACCTGGGCGGTAAAAGGCCTTCTCCAGCTCCCTGGTTGTGGCCTTGGTGGGGGTGAACCAACCAAACATTGTGGATTTGATGAACTGTCCTGAATAGCAATTATATATACACAATGGAGTGCTACACGGCAACGAGGAAGAGTGGAATCCGGCCGTTTGTAGCAAAGTGGATGGACCTCGAGGGCGTCATGCTAAGCGAAATAAGTCAGGCGGAGAAGGACAGATACCATATGTTTGCACTCCTAGGTCTAACAGGAGAACAGGAGAAACCTAACAGAGGACCATGGGAAGGGGAAGGGGGGGAAGGTTAGGGAGAGTGAGGGAGGCAAATCATGAGTCTCTTGAATACTGAAAACAAACTGAGGGCTGAAGGGGGAGGGGGGAAGGGAAGGGGTGATGGCCATGGTGGGGGGCACTTGTGGGGAGAAGCACTGGGTGTTATGTGGAAACCAATTTGACAATAAACTATTATTAAAAAAAGAATAAAAAGGTAAATTGGAAAATGAATCAATTGTGGTGTTTGGGGTCCTCCTTCCTTGGGATATGTCATACCCTTGAACTTGAGGGGGAAGTTTCAGTGAGGGAGATTGTAAGAGGCATAGACGGGTGCCCAAGCATTTTAGCATTTTTGGGAAGCTGCTCCCTTTAGCGGTGGTTGCTTGTTTTTGTATTTTAAGAAATTGGGCCCAGCGCTCAGGACTCCCAGCACAGCCTGACAAAGGTCAGACCTGAGGCCGGAAGGTGGTGGAGTGTTCCAGGGAGGCCGGGTGCCAGCAGGGACGTGGTGGCCCTGTTCCGTTACCGCGGGCCTGCGAACAAGCCAAGTTAAATGCACGTAGCTGGAAATAGCACTGACCTGAACGCCTTTGTGGACGGCATCTGTTCCGGCTCCTGCCAGGACCGACTACTGCCTGTCTTGTCCGAGCACTCAACATTGAAGCTTCATGTCTCCTGAAAGTTCTCTCTGCACAGCGCTGAGCCGTTTAGAGAGCACGTTCTCGTTTTGTCGTCCTAGCTCACGGCATGAAGCCCTTTGGATTGTCACCTTTAGAAGTCCTAGTCTGCTTCTCTGGTCCCGCCGTGGTTCCCTTCCTCCGGATCCTCACGAAAGGGAAGGATTTAGTGCACTTGTTCTGCCTCCCAGCTCTTCGAAACGCCTCTGTGTCCTGGTTTTCACTAATTGCATTGCCTAGTAGCAAGTCTCAGGTTTTCAGTACTTTGATATGTTTAAATACTATACCAGAAACTTACATTTCCTTTTATTTTTTTTTAACAGCATATTCATTTTGAGGGGTCGGGGGAGAGACAGAATACGAGTAGGGGAGGGACAGAGAGAGGGAGACACAGAATCCAAAGCAGACTCCAGGCTCTGAGCTGTCAGCATGGAGTCCGACTCAGGGCTTGAACCCATGGACTGTGAGATCATGACCTGAGCCGAAGTCAGACGCTTAACTGACTGAGCCACCCAGGCACCCCAGGAAACTGTATTTCTTGATCTGTTCTTCTTGGAGCTCAGCCCTGTGTGGAAGAGGGGGAACCCAGTGTGACTCCATGGGCCTGGGGGCAGGCTGGAGAGGGGGGCACTTTGTTGCGGCCGTGTGTGGTAGGACTGGCCATGTTCCCCCTCGGTGTTCAGTGGGCAGGGCTAGTACCTAGAAATTTCCTTTTTGCTGCACTGTCCCTTTCTTGGTGCTCTAGCCAGAGAGGGCAAGCTTTTCTTGGGGCTGTATTTGTATTTTTTTCATGCATCTGGGCTACATCTGAAGCAAAGCAAAACAAAACCAGCCCCCTTGGAACCCAGAGCACCCTCTGCCGCGGTTCTTGGGCCCTGAGGCCTGGGGCCAGGCTGCTCCTTGCACTGAGTTCTCTTCGCCACTTTTAAAAAGCTGGACTTTGTGACTCCTATTCCTGTCTCTGAATAAAGCCCCCAGCTGACGTGGACGCACAGCTGTGTGGGTGAGAGGAGACAGATGCTGCAGGGGTGAGGCTGGGAGCAGTGGGGGAGGTCTGCGGGGGAGGGTCTGGATGCTTTCCCTGAGCAGGGTGGAGGGACGGGCCTGCTCTGTACCCCAGTTCCCGTGTCTCCAGCTAGGGGGCGACCTGAGCTCGAGGTAGATGGCGGGGCTCTTAGGGCATTTCATTTTGGGAAGGATTGTCTCCCCTTTCCTCTTCTGGGTCTGTTTGTGGGTCTAGGAGACTGGAGTCAGTGCCTTGTTGGGGCCCCAGTGCGGGCGCCGGCCCTCCTCATGGGTCTGAGCCCTCGGCCTCCTCCCAAGGGAGGGGCTGCTTCCTGTCCTGCCGGAGCGCTCGCCGGGGTGCTCCCGGGCCCTTAGCGTGTGGCCTTTATGAGCCTGTCCCTTCCTGCCCTGAGGTCTCAGAGGCCCTACCTGGCCCTTTTCCCTTCGCCTCTTGATACCTGCAGTAGTTTCTTCTTTATTACTTAAAGTCCCTTCTGTCCTTTTTGGTGGAATCTTGGGAGAGAGGAGAGGTGGTGTGTGTTTGTGCTTTGCCGTCTTCGAGACCTTTCTCAGAGCTTGAACTCTGTGACTGTTAACCTAAGTTGTAAAGTTAATGCAGCGTGCTCGTTACCTTCCTGGCCCTAAACGTTTGTGCCCGACTTACTTGAGCCCTCTGCCCGGTCCCGTTTGGCATGAGGAGGGCTGCCCTTTGCAGGCTCGCCCCCCTGGCACCGCGGACGGCCTAGGGGCCGGGTGTGGGCTGGTGGGGCGCCACGCGTGTCGGAGTCCAGGGCCCCGCTTGCTTCGGGCCCGCCTGCGGGAGAATGAGGCAGTTTGCCGCCCCCCGGTCCTCTTCTGGACCGCAGTCACACTGTCGTCCTGGCGTCCTCCCGGGGGCCGGGGGTTTTCCCTTGTAAGTAAGGTCGGTGTGAAGGCTTGAGCCCAGCGCCCCCGGCCGGCCGGTGGATGCTGGACCCCTCCTGCCTGGCGGGGCTTCGGCCTCTCTGCTGCTGTCTGCGGCGGTGAAGGCGGCTGTCTTCCCCACGTCTCCGGGTTTTGTCGCTCCCTCCGCCCCGCCCCGGCCCTTCCTGGAGACTGCCTAAAACATGGGGTGGGGTTTCTTTTGATACGGGTGGTCCGTGTTCTCGCTCCTGTGCAGGTGTTTATACAGTCAAATCCACAGCGCCGGGTAAGCTTCAGGTGTCACTGTAATGGGGAAGGGTGTCTGGGGGCACCGGGTGACTGGTAGGTGTTGGTAGAATCCGTCCACAGGCTAATCTTACCCCTGGCGCAGGAGTGGGCGGGACTAGGCACAAAGCCTACAGAAGCCCTGGGGGCGAGGTCGCTGCAGGGTCCTGTTCCTCTCAGGTCCGCGTCAGTGTGGACCTTTTGCAGTAAACTGAAATAGCAGGACTTTAAGATTCCTTTCTACTCATCTTGCCACAAAATCCAGTTTCTTTTGACAATGTGATAGGACAAAATTATATTTTTAAACTTTGTGAACCACGCTTCAGGACTGTGCCAAGAGTAAGTTTCTTGCGTCAGAAGTAGCTTCCTCATAAACTCCCCGAGGAGCTGACCTGGCCCCGTGCACTTGGAGTGTTAAAGCTACAGGAATCCAGCGTACTGGGCCGGCCTTCCCTTGCGGGGGTCTCTCCGTTGGCCCCGAGGTGGTGGGAAGAGCGTCTTTACAGTGCCCGTGACTTTCTTGTCGCGTGCAGCCGGGGCGTCCTCGGCCAGGGCGTCGCCTGGGCCAGGTCGGCTGCGGTTGGCGGTGCGATCGGACAGGTCGGCGGCAGCGGGCGAGCCCCGGGGAGGGTGCAGGGGGCAGCCGAGGAAGCCCACAGGTTGCCGCCACCCTGTTTCTCAGATTCTGCGTAGCCCCAGTGCTGCACGGGGCCCCCGCCCTCCTCGCTGGGAGTCTCCCCCAAGGGTGCCGGGAGCGTGTGCGGGTCACCGTGGCTCCCGGGGCTGCGCTGCCCCTCCTCTGGCTGCGGGGTTGTGACCCGTGACGGGGCGGCCGTTTGCTGCTGGGACAGCAGGCTGTGGCCGGGGGCTGCGTAGCCTCAGCAGGAAGAAGGTTCCTGAAGCCGCAGCCCCTGCTGGGACAGTCGAGGAAAGACGGCCCGGAACTTCTGATCTCTGCGCCGCAGCTCTGACTTTGTCGACTCGTCACCCGAACCAGGGCTGTTTCGTTTAAGCAGCTCTGGGTGTCACTTCTAGTCGGAAGATTAGACTGACAGGGTCTTGGTTCTATGACATAGGACATGATCTGCGTGGTGCCGTGGATTGCTGTCCCGTTTTATTGTGTGGAAGGTCGCTGTGGTCTCCGGGACGACCGGTGACCTGTGGAGGCCAGCGTGCAGCAAGCCCCCCGCTGTGGGGCGCGAGAGCCTTCCAGGCCCTCCTGCATCAGGCGTCCTCCGGTCCCACCCGGTCGTGAGGCGTGTCCGCACTCCGCAGAATGGCTGTGGTCGCTAGCCATCCAGGGAAGAGGGTGGTCCCCCGATTTGAAGAGGGAGGTGGCCGTGTGGTTAGGACTCCCGCGCTGCTGGTTTTCAGGTTCTGGACACTCCTTCCCCCTCAGTGGGGGGCCGGGGCCCGCCCTTGAGTGGGCTGCGCCGGCGCCTGCTTTGGGACTGAGTGGTGCCAGGTCGGCGGTCCCGAGTCGCAGGCCCTGTGCTGTGCTGGCCTTCCCGTCGAGTGCCCCGTCCGTCCTCGGGGGCCTCCTCACTGCTGGGGGGCTTGAGCACCTGGCTGTGGTGGGGGCCTCCTGTCCGAGAGACCAGCGCCTGCTCCCGGCGGAGCTGCTGGGAACTGCAGACACACTGGCCCTCGAGGCAGCTCGTGCACGGCCGGGGGCCTGCGTGACTGGTGACGGAGACCCAGTGGCTGGAGGTTAACGGCGGTGAAGCCCTCGGGTCCCTCTGCGGCCCTGCCTGTCTCCTGGCTCCACGGGCGCCGGGTGGCGGGCCCCCCATCGGGCGCGTGGGCAAGAACGAGCTCTCCCGGGGCCTGCAGACGTCGGGGTCTTTCCTTCTCGGGGGCGGCCGTGAGGCATCGCCCCTGGGCAGTTACGCCATGCCTGTGCCCAGCGTTCGGGAGGGAAGGGGAAGCCTCCATTGCTCTGGAATGAGAAGTACTGTGTTGGGAGCAGTTTTTCCTATTTTGAAGAGCTGAGAACAGTGTTTCGTCCAGGGAGGAGTTTTTAACTTTGACCCTTAGTGTTAATTTGGCCTGTCTCTCAATGACCCGTTTCACTTAAATAACATCTTTGTTTGCTTGAAGATGTACTGTCTTCCCTTTGAGAATTCCTCCTGTTGTGGGAAATGTGGCATGTGGGCGTATATTGGCACTTCCTGCCAGATGCTGTCACTCGCCAGCCCCCACGTCTCCCAGACTCCGGAGCCCAGAGGTGCACCCTCCTGGCTGCGTGTCAGCTGCGAACAGGGCTGTCCTGAGGCCAGGACCCGGGCTGGGGCAGCAGTTCTGGGCGGGGCCCGTCTGTTTCCTTCTGACGGGGCCGGGCCGGCACCCCACGGGCTCCTGCAGCTTCTGCTCGGGGCTGGTGGGCGTCGTCCCGCACAGAGCTGGGGCCCATCGTCCCCCCCCCCCCCCCCCCGCGGCCCATGGGAAGGCATGCGGGGGCTGGGGAGCGACAGCGAGCTTACTGGCCAGGGCGGTGACTGTGAGTTAGACCGGGGAGTTGGAAGATAGCGGGCGAGCGGGGCGGTTCTGGATCGGGTCAGCATCCGCTCTTCGGACGCGTGCCTGCGAAGCCTGTTTACTTCACGGCGGTGTTCTGTTGGTTAAGGCTTTCCTGAAAACCGCGGTGGCCCTCCCGCCACAGCCTCCTCTGTCGGGCACGGGTCTGTGCTTTCCGCAGCTCTCCCATGGGTGTGTGGGGGGCGGGGGTTGCCCTCCTGCCACTGCCCTGCCAGGCGGACCCGGGTGACGTTTGCTCGGCTTGTGTGGCACAGCCCCATCTTCTTGCATAGGCGAGCCTCCCTGGTTTCTCGTGTGTGTTCAAGACCTAAACTTGATAGTGAGCGTGACCCTGTAAGTCAGACTCGAATATGCTTAGAGGACTAGCAAAAGCTGGGGTCAGGAGGGCGAGTCTAGCCAGATGGCCCTGCTGGGGGGGGCGGGGGGGGGATGCGTTAGCCCTGCTGGTGACATCACGGGCCGTATTTCTGGGGTTAGTGGGTGCCCTGAGGGTTTGTCCGAGCCTCTGCCGGGTGGCCTCCTGGGCCAGATGGGGTCCTCCTGACGCAGACCGGGCACCCTCCTCCCTCTGCTGTGAGTTGCGGTGCTCCCTCCTTTTGGGAGCCCTTCCTGACCCCGCGGGGCCCCGCCCTCCTGAAGCTAGGTGTTTCCTTCACCCGCTGGTGGGCCGGGCGCTTCCCCTTTCCCGCACCCCCGTTGTCCACCAGGAACCTCGTGCAGGGGTGTGGCTCCCGTGCAGAGGAGGGCCCTACCCGTCCTCTGCGCCTTTGTGACTCCTTCCCCTGCTCTGCTCCTGCGGCCTTTACCAGGCGTCCCCGGAAGGCCAGCTCTCGACCCTGGCTCCCCTTTCCTCCTGTCAGTGGGGTGCTGTGTCAGGGGTCTTGCAGGTCGGCCAGTGGGGTTTCCCTCCCTCCCCACGCGGGAAGACGGCGCTGGGCTGTGCGGGGACCTCCCCCGGGGCCCTCCGCGCCCTTCCTCCTGGTTTGGACAGGGCGGGGGGCTGCAGGGCCCCGGTTCTGGGGTGGCCCCGGGGTACATGTGCTGTCCCGAACTGACTTCTCGTCCAGCTCCTGTTCTCGCAGAGCGACCGGCGTGGCCAGTGGTCACGTGTGTCCCGTGGACCCCGCCGCCTGGCGCGCGCCCTGTCCGGTCTTCGACTCAGCCTTACCTTTCTCCCCAGGTTTCTGTAGGTCGTTCTTGTTCGGGGACGCCCGGGACTGGCTGAGGTTGTGAAGAGCAGCCTGGGGTCTTTGTCGGTGGTGTTGGGTGCCCCCTGGCTCTGCGATGTGCTCTTCCATGGATGTGATGGACTAACTCCGTGTGGGCCCCCAGTGGTGGGGGGCGGGTACCGCCCGAGCAGCCGGGAGCCTGGCTCTGCCCTGCTGGCCCCCGTGGCCGGCCCGTCTGTGGGGTCCTTGCTGCCTGCCTTGGGGGCGGGGGCGGTAGTATTTATGCTGAGGCTTCTAGAGGGATTCCAGCAGTGCCCTGCTTTGACCGAATCGAGGAGAATGATCTGTTCTGTGGTACAATCTTTGGTATTTTGCATTCCTCCTTGCTAAAGGAGGAGAGGTTGAACTATCTTACTTATCTTTATCTAATGAAATAGTTTCATTTACTGCATTTTTTGGTGGAGAGAGCCACAGCTTTCTCCCTTGATGTGATGGTTGTTGGTAATTGTGTGGTCCTGTCTGAGCTCCTTATGGGGGCTGCAGCCATAAGGGAGCCCCAGGGTTCTTGGGGCATCTGGCAGGTCCCCAATTGGGGACCCAGGGTGTAGAGGAGAGCCGTGTGCAGCGGGGCTGCGGCTGCCGCCTCCGCGCGCCCCGTCCAGGCTGGGGAGGACGGCCCTCTCCGGGCTGCACGCTCTGTCGGCAGGTTCCCAGAAGCCTCTTCGGGGCTGGGGAGCTGGGACTCCGGGACCGAATGTTTTGATATAATACCTTTCCTTCCTGTTGCAGGGAGGTCTGTTTCCCCAGGCAGGACCTTTCTGGGCGGCACTCCTGCTGCTGCTGTGTGAGCCCCGCTAACAGCGGCTGCCCTTGAGGCTCACGCTGCCCGCACCCCTCTCCTGCTTTGCCACCTGTGCTGCTGCGGCTTTGTGATGGTTGCCCACTGTGTTAAGAATGGATGGGCTCAGGTGAAGTTGGCCGTGGTTGCCCCTCCAGGAGGTGACTGTGGAAGGCGTCGGATGGTTTGGTGTTGGGCAGGCGGCGCAGGGAACGGCCGCTCTGCGGAAGCGTTCCTACGTCGCGCTAGCCGCCGGGGACAGCGAGGTGCCCCGGCGCCCCCAGCAGACCCGTGTGCAGACTGGGGGGGGCCGCCCTTCCTCTTGCGTGCCGGTGTGTGGCCCCCGCGAACCTCGGGGCGCCGCAGTGTCCGTGCGGTCAAGGTGGACAGGCGAGCCAGAGGGCGGGCCAGGCTGTCAGAGGCAGCAGCTTCGAGGGTGGTACTTCTGGGTGGGCACCTGAGCAGTGGGATGGAGCAGGGTCCTTGCGGGTGCAGAGGTGGGTGGGGGGTGGTGCCCCAGGGCGTGTGGTGTGGGCGCCTGCACCCCCTTCTCTGATGGTCTGTGAGGCCGCCTCTCCTGGGCACCCCCAGGCATCGAGGAAGCTTTTTTTCTTGTTCGCTGTGGTTTGGGAAACTTTTCTTCGGTAGAATGTAGTTATCGATGGGTCAGTGTTCTAGGAAACCTTAAGCTTGGTGAGCAAGACTCAGTTTTTAAAACCTGTTCCTTCTCCAACATGTGAGACTTGTGCGCGTTGCTGCGTTTTGTCATCAGTATGTTTTTGCTTCCCGTGTTAAGGACGAGACGGCAGAGGCCAGGGACGGCCTCCGCACGCTGTGGGCAGCCTCCCCCCGGGGACGGGCGGCCGCACCAGCTCCTCGGGCGGGCTCCTGTGTTGTCACTTGGGGCGTGCCGCTCACCTCTGTCCTCTCTCTCTGGGGTTCGTGTTTGCTCCCTGTCGCGATGGTATTGTTGTTTTTAAGTAAAATATTAAGTACCAACGACTTTAGTATTTTTGGGGGGAAACAGGGTCATTTTCCTTCGAGAATATTGGATTCTGCTCTACGTTTAATTCACTTGAGTGTGGAAGTGAGGGCGAGCGTTTGGTGACCTGCTTGTTCAAGGTCTCTGGGACGTGGGGCGTCCCTCCTCATTGTGAGTACGGTCACGGTCCCCGAGGGGAGTCACGCCTCGCTGGCCCCCCTGGCGCCCAGCACGGCACCGCATGGAGAGTGTCAGCGTTCTGGGTCAGGGCTCCTCAGAGGTGCTAATGTTAATTGGCCTGGGATTCGGCTTGAGTATCTTGGTTTCCTCAATCCCTGGCGACAGGCCTCGCCTGGGCCCCTCTGCCCCGGTGCCACCTGAGGACACGCGGACCCCGGGGTTGGCTTCCTTCCTCCCGCTCGCTCTGATGGCAGCCGGGGCGCCTGCTGCCCTCTGAGCGACATGGGTGGGCCCCGAGGTGGGGCCGGTGTCCTTGAGCCCCCAGTGCCCCTGGACACGTGGGTGTGCGGGTGTCCTGCTCTGCCCCTGCGTGCGGGCCGGCTTCTGCTGGGAGGCTCCCGCAGAAGCTGTAACGGGCCTTGCTCTTGCTCCCGGAGATGCACACTCCTCTCTGTGAGACTTTCCCTCGCTGTTGGTGGACTAGTTTCCTGATTCGGAAACGGGTTTTTTTTTTTTTTTTTTTTTTAGAGATGGGTTTTAGTCAGAACATTTTGCAGATTCAGAATGTGTGGTGTTCTCAGTGGCCAGCGTTGGTCTCCTCTCATTGTATAGTTTCCTGTGAAGAAACGCAGCACATCTGTGAATCCACTTAAGTAGTGATGTCACATGGAAGCCCATTGGTGGGCAGGCTCAGCCAACCAGATGCTTCCTGGTATCCAAGTAAGAAAGATAGATAGTTCTGGAATAACAGGAAACTTCAGCATTCAACATCCTGTTTTTCTGGGTTTTGTGACTAGCTGCCTCACCACAATGAAGGTTAGTAGACCTTTTTATATTGGATTCTTCTCATAGTGTATCACATGTTTAATTTTCCTTTCTCTAAAACTAGAACTTTAGAGCTAAAGACCTGCAGATTAGCTGCTCTTGCATTTTTCAAAGGAACGTTGGTGTTTGACACAGAAGGCAGCTGAGGCCTGTTGAAGTTGATGCTCTTCATTCTCTTTAAAAAAAAAAAAGGCAACTGACAGGTTAAAAAATGTAGATAGTTGTGTCTGCTTAGATATTGCTCATTTGACTTGGAATTTCTGAAATCTCACAAATGAATTATACTCTGTGATGTATAAGCTGATTCTGAAGAGGCTCTGTTGTAAGCGGCACTTTTCACAGCAAGGGTCTGGCGTGAAATCGGTTGATTTTGTACGTCAGCTGAGTGAGAAGTGGCACCAGTGGCGTCCAGAGTGCTTAGATGTGGTCTCACGTGGGCCTTAGGCTCTGTTCACTTCCCTTCAGCTTTGAGAAGAGCGAGCTGTGTTCAGCTCCTCCCTTGACGCCATGATTTGGTAGCCTCCTTTCTTGAAGTTCTTGAGTTTTTCTTTTTGTTTCTTTACTCGTGTTTAAATAAACGTACCTCATGATATTTACTCACTTCAGAAATTAAAGGCAGAAGACCATTAAGTGAAGAATTTTGAGGAAGGCAGCAGTTAGATGTGGAAAGGCTTCTGTGAGCCGCTCACTGTGTCGGTGTCCCTCACAGGGGCGTTTAGCCCCCGGGTGGACGGGTGGATTGCCTGGTATGTTTATCCATTCAGCCGACATTGGAGGTTTTACGGCGTGCCGGCGTCTGGCTGATGTTGGATGTTGTAAACTCTGGTTTTGTACGTTTTCCAGTGTCGGGCGGCTGCACACGTGGGACATGAAGTTGTCCTTGAGGTGGGTGCCCTGGCAGGGCCTGGTCGGGTGCCTCGCCTAGTCTGGTGCCCGGAGTGTGGCCAGGAGTCCTGTGAGGAGTCGGGGGCGGGGCTTCGGGGGCGGGGCTCCGGAGGCAGGAAGCCAGGGGTTCCTGGCAGGATGTGTGAGGTGGAGGGGGGGGGGAGGAGGGCAGAGCTGGCCAGGCGCTCCTCCTCCTGATCCTCCTTCCTGGGGTGGCTGCTGACGTCCGTTCACTTCTGTCCCCGTGCCAGAACTTAAGGCTGTTAACACGGTTTACGTCTGAGTCTCTAAACACGTCCTAGTTATCGCTGTGCTGAGAGAAACACTTGCACGCTTTTCCTGGCACGTGGTCGGGGGCCTGACTATCACGGCGTGTAGTGGCGGTGCCTGGCGATCAGAGCCTGTAGGTGTTCTCCAGGCAGTACTTGGGGGTGACACCTGCGTGTGCGCCTGCGCACACGTGCAGACCAGCTGGGCAAGCTGATGTGTTCTTTCAGCTTCTGTGAGTGTGCGCGCACCTGCGTGCCGGGACCGACTCTGCCGTGGGCCGGGTCTGTTCCGGAGGAGATGCAGCCTAGACCGTCTGCGTCAGGCCTCCGCTCGCTGTCTGGCGAGCGGAGGTGTCCCCGGAGCTACCGGTCTGTCCCTCTTCCGGAAGTCCCTTCTGTCTTCCCTTCCCCCTGCCGTCTGCGCGGGTTTCTCGCTGTGGTTGGCTGTGGAGTGGACTTGGGGCTGGGACGGGATCTAGAAGCCAGCCCCGTGGTGCTGAGGGGGTTGGGCCAGGTCGGGGGCTGGCCGGGGGCACTGGTCCCCTGCCCCAGTCGGAGCGTGCCTGGCCCCTGCCCTCTGCCGGAAGCGAGGTCACCGGGCTGTCCCTGCAGGTTGGGCTGTGCCGTGAGGACTTGCTCAGCGGTGGTCCTGCGGTGGTCCTCCCGTCGCTGTGAGGACTTGGTTTGTCCTGCACGCGACACAGAAGACCCTACTAACTTGTTTAATTTTTCCTTTCAGACATTTGATGCAAATGATTTGTATCAGGGGCAGAATTTTAACAAGGTCCTCAGTTCCTTAGTGACTCTAAACAAAGTAACAGCAGGTAAGAACTTTTTATTGAACTTGAGGGGGTGGGGAGACCAAGGGGCAAAAACATATGCTTTTCGGTTGGCAAGGCAGAAATGAGCATGCTAGAAGTATAAAAACATCTGTCATGTTACATTTTTGGTTTTAGTTTTTGCTGTGATTTTTTTTTTAGATCAGAGTCTTGCTTTTAGGGCTTCTGAGGGGCGGGCAGAAAGCAGCGGGCGGGGCGTGTCGCGGGCGCAGACCCTGGGCCGACTCGGAGCTGGAAACACCGTTCTCTGGGCTTTTAGTGTCTTCTGATGAGAGCTGGCAGCTAGGGACAGGATGTGACAGTGCGTGAGGTGTGGCCATGACAGGGAAGCAGCCAGTGAATGGCCCCAAAGTAACCCCTTGCCTGGGCCAGGCTTTCTGCGGGCTGTGAGGGGGCCCAGGTCTGCCCTCGGTGCAGGGGTGAGTGGAGCCGAGGACACGGTGTGCTGCTCCTCTGGGCTCCCAGGTACAGGGAGGCCCTGCCTGCCCTGAGCTCCGAGAAGTTCTGTCTCTGGAGAGCTGTGTGGGTCTAAGAGGACTTAGTGGCTCTTCTGTCTCAAAGTCATTTTTATTTTTCCATTTACCTCTGCATTTTTAGTTTCAGGTTTATGGGAGAAAGTTAGACCTTGAGGTCAAGTGTGTTTTGTGAGGGGCTCTTGTCAGGGTCTTCCTGGCATTTCGGATTGTGGGTGGGGCGGAACCTTGTCAGCGCAGCGGGGGCTCGGCGCTCAGGGACTCAGGTGCCCCCTCCTAGACCGTGCCTGCTGGGGTGGCTGGGTGCTGCCCCTGCCTGCCCGGAGGTGGGGGGGTGGGTGGCGGGAGGCACTACCCAGAGCACCCGTCACTGCCCCTCATCCTCGGGCAGGGCTTTTCATGTGGCTGCCTTTTCCCAGCCTGTCTGCGTGGTTTGGAGCTGAAAACCTCGGGGGCTGTTGGGATGGAAGGGTCTGGGGCGTTTGCTCAGCTGGTAAGCTGGGGCCCTCTGTGAGCAGGTGCAGGAGCGTCAGTGAGGACCTGGATGGGGGGGAGGGGAGGAGGAGGGAGGCGAGCAGGACGGATGGGGGGGAGGGACGAGAATGGGCGGGGTTATAATCATCCCGCCACTGGCTGTCCTGTAGACAGAACTGTGGCATCTTGTAAAGGTTGTTAGACAGCGAAGCTGCCTTCCCCAGCCCATGTGGGAAAGCGCTAGCGCGGCTGTGAGCGCGGGGGGTAGAAGGTCATGTAACGGTGGGGGCAACACGGCGAGGGAGCGTGTGGCACAGGTCCCTGGAATTCAGTGGAGGAAGCCGGCTCGCAGGGGCACGGCTGTGTTTCTTTGCCCTGGGGGGCCTGTCTGCCAGCTTGGAATGGCCACCTGTGCCTCTGAGCTCTACAGGGGCGTCCGGGGGCTGGTGGCCGCCCCCATGGCAGACGGGACAAGAACGGCAGGTAGAGATGACAGGAACACATGGCTTTATGCCGCGACCCCGCTGCTCCCAGGGCCTTCTCTGTGGCTGTCAGGGGACAGGAGGCCGCTGGCTCTGCCCCTGCATGCTGGCTCTCGCGGCACCTGAGGAACAGGTGCCCAGTTGGGGATAACAAGAGGGGAGGCACCAGGGCCACCTGTGACCCCTGCCTTGGGCGTGTGCCCCTCGTGACAGAACGCGGCCTGGTCCCATCGCTCCCGGGCGCACGACCGTCGCTGCACCCTCCCCGTGCCGCGGAGGCGCTGCTTCCTCGCGGAGTAAGATGGCCCTTCTGGAACCCTGCGTGGAGGTCAGGAAGGCTGCGGCACGCTGCAGCATCGGCGTGGCTTCTCAGCTGGAAGGCTCCTGCACGGGCCACTTGATTGTAAATTTCGTTCCTGAGGTCTGTCTGCTGGAAGTGGCCCTGTGCTTTGAGACTCCCTTGTAGATTCACATTTAAATGAGGGAGAAAAGTCTCTTCCTATTTTCCCCTCACGTCTCCCACTAGAAGACCCGTGTGTTTTCCAGATGTGTTGATGAGTACAGTTTCTAACTGCACAGAAGCACAGACAGCGGGAAGGAAGTGGTGTTGTGAGACCCCTTTGTTGCACTAAATGTTCCCATGAAAGGTCCCATGAAAGGTGGACAACTGGGGGAGGGGGCGAGGGGATAGCGCGCAGCCGCCTGGGGTGGAATCTCCACGAGATGCCCTTGAGAAGCCGGTTTTGTGCCTGAGAGTCCCAAGGCCTGTGCCCTGCGGTGGGAGACAGTCACCCACAGCCTGAAGCAGGGGCCCGGTAGGGATTCAGCTTGGGCTGTCAAGGCTGTTGCTCCTGGGGAGCTAGACCCCCAGCCCTGCTTGGCCCCCGGGGAGCTAGACCCCCAGCCCTGCTCGGCCCCCCGGGAGCTAGGCCCCCAGCCCTGCTCGGCCCCCCGGGGGAGCTGGACCCCCAGCCCTGCTCGGCTCCCGGGGAGCTAGACCCCCAGCCCTGCTCGGCCCCCCGGGGGAGCTGGACCCCCAGCCCTGCTCGGCTCCCGGGAGCTAGGCCCCCAGCCCTGCTCGGCCCCCCGGGGGAGCTGGACCCCCAGCCCTGCTCGGCTCCCGGGTGCCTCAACAGCAGGTGGAAATCGGGCCTTCTGTGGTAACTTCAGACCTGCAGCTAACAGAAAATTCTGTAAGCCCCTATGTAAGCCAGCCCCAACAGATCTGCGAGACAGAGTGGGAACTGGAGACCACGTTGAAGGGTATTTTCAGAGGTGGCTCCTCACGTATGTAGAGCCTTAGGAAATTGCTAGGCGTAGGGGTCTTGGTCTGGTGATTTCCCTAGGAAACTTCCTCGTGGCCTCGTTTGTTTTTCTGGTCAACTCACTTCTTTTTTTAAGTAGTTTATTGCCAAGTTGGTTTCCATACAATACCCAGTGCTCTTGCACACAAGTGCCTTCTCCTTGACCATCCCCCTTCCCTTACCCCCTCCCCCTTCAGCCTTCAGTTCCGTTTTCTGTATTTAAGAGTCTCCCATGATTTCACTTCTAAGAGGTGGGTCGCTCACATTTACTTGTCGTTTGGCCTGAGTCTCTGCTCCCGAAGGACTCCAGGAGAGCACACTGCCCCTCGGTGCCGTCCCTGCCGCCTCTCACGGGCACCTGCCGCCTCTCGGAAGGAGGGTGTGGCCGCGGCGGCTGAGGAGGCCCTCCCGGCAAGGCCTCCAGCTAAAAGCTGGGATTTTTCTCTTGGTCTCAAGGAAGGGTCTTCCGTTGTACAGGGACCCCGGCTGCCTGTGGCCCGATGGGCAGCTTCACCCCTTCACCCCGGGGGAGCGGGCGGGCCGGGTGGTGTGTGGGGCTGAGTACTGGTGCCGCTCTGACTTGGAGAGGCTTGTTTTTTCCGCGGGAAGGGAAAGCCTTAGCCACAGCCCCAGAACCTGTAAGAGCTGTGCAGAGCGCTGAGATGGACGGCGGAGTCCTTCTTGGGCTCCGTCCGGAGCGCACGGGCTGCCCTCCCGCGTCAGCGGGCCGCTTGGCTGCCTCCGCCGGGCGGCCCCCGGGGCTGCCCCGGTTCGGAGTCCCCGTGCCGCCAGAGAGTGTGCTTGCCGCATCTCAGCTCGCTCTTCCCTGTGCACGACCTTTGCAGACATCGGCCTGGGAAGTGACTCCGTGTGTGCCCGGCCCTCCTCTCATCGGATAAAGTCCTTTGACTCCCTGGGAGCCCAGCCTTCGCACAGTCGGACTTCAAAACTGTTCCAGGGCCAGTATCGGAGTTTGGTAAGTGTGAGAGCCCTGTTTCCCAGGAGCTGCGGGGGAGAGAGCGCGTGCAGGGGCCTCAGCGGGGTGCCGCGCAGGCCGAGGGTGCTGGGCTCTGTTCCCACCGCTCCTTCGCTGGGGTGTGGCGTTTGCTCATCGCCCGGATATCCGGATGTTCCACCTGACTGCTTTGGAGAGACTTGTAGATTTGGGTGTTGTATTTTAAGACTCCTTAATCTGTTAATCTGGAGAGACATGTGCTTTCAAGTGTTTCCCTGGTCCTGTGTAATACGGTATTTTTTCTGCTCTGCATGCGTACAGAAGGTGGGAATAAAATGTGTACGTGTGGAAGTACTTAGACGTGGGAAGAAGAAAGGGCTAACGGTTAAGAATCGAAAGGAGGTCTTTCTCCTTCCAGAAGTGTGGCTGAGCGTGCCTTCCTGAGTCAGGCTGTGATTTGGGGAGGAGGGCTCCCTGGCCGTGGCTGCTGGCGAAGGGGGTAAGGGCCGGGTGCGGGGCTGTGCTGGCAGGTGAGGAAAACCCAGGTGGCGGCTGGTAAGACCCCGGCTGTGAGCAGAGCACTCGGCGCGGCCGCGCAGCTGCCGAGAGAGGCTGGAGAGAGGCAGCACAGCGCGGGGTGGGGCTCTCTCAGAAATAAATAAAAACATTAAAAAGGTTTTTAAAAAATGAGTAAATGGAGGCCAGCTGGCAGGTGGATAATTATAAGTAAAATGCAGGTAAGCGGAACGTTGAAGGGTGCATGTTCCTAAAATCATGCTAAGCGTAGGATTAGTGTTTAATGAGGTAGAGAAATTTTAAGTAACAGAAGTACAAAGCCCTCGGCCACCCCTTGTGTTTGGAAGACCCGGGGACCTGCTGCTGGGAGGAGCGGGCCGGCCTCTTCCCCGGGCTGCGCAGGAGCGGCTCCCTGGGCCTTCCGGGTTTCCTGCAGGTGTTATCGATACTACTTTGAGGTAAATTTCTTGGATTAAAAATTACAACGAAACGGTGGCAAGACAAGACTTTTTTTTTTTATTTTTGAGAGAGAGCATAAGCTGGGGAAGGGGCAGAGAGAGAGAGAGAGAATGGATATGAAGCAGGCTCTAGGCTCCGAGCTGTCAGCACAGACCCCATTGCTGAAATCCCATGAACCCATGAACCACGAAATCATGTCCTGAGCCAAAGTTGGATGTTTAACTGACTGAGTCACCCACGTGCCCCAAGAATGGCACAAGTATTTATGTGAAACTGATGGGCAGCAGAAGGAGAAATTGATTTCATTTACATTTGCACCAAAAAGAATAAAAAAGGAATCAATTTAAGGAAGGAGGTTGAAAGACCTGTACTCTGAACACTATAAAACAGTGAAAGCAATTGAAGAGGATACAGACCAATGGGGACGTGCTCACGGATTGGAGGAGTCCATACCTGTAAAATGTCCACACCGCCCAGAGCAGTCTGATCCCTGCGAAAATAAGAATAGTGCTTGTCCCAGAACGAGAACAAATAATACTAAAATTTGTGTGGAACCACAGAAGTTCAAATCATGAAGTTGTGTTGGTTCGGCTAACCAGCACAGTCTTGAGAAAGAGCAAACCCAACCCCAGTTTCCAAGGTCCACTACGAAGCTGTAACAGTCAAAACAGCGTGGCGCCGGCCCAGGAACAGACCCGTGAGCAGGGGGACGGAACGGAGGACCCAGGCCTAAACCACAACTACACGTCCGGCCTCGACAGAGGGCAGGAAATGCAACTGGGAAAGACGGTCTCTTCAGCAAATGGTGTTGGGAAACCGGACCGCTTGGTTTCTTCAAGCAGACACGAAAATCAACTAAACGATGGATTGAAGACCTAAATGTGAGCCCTGAAACCATAAATTCCTAGAAGAAAACCAAAAGATAGTAATTTCTTTCACATCGGCTATAGAAACATTTTCCTAGGTCTGTCTCCTCAGGCAGGGAGAACAAACAACACTGTCAGGGCTACCCCAGAATAAAAGCTTGGTCACAGCGGAGGAAGCCACCAAGGGACGGGGGAGGCAGCCTGCTGGACGAGAGAAGGACCTGTCTGCGAAGGCACTACTGTCCGGAATCTAGTACGGACTCGGACCAACTCCAAAAATCCGATTAAAAAATGGACAGAGGACCCGAATCGGCCTTTTTCACGGATGTGCAGACCAGAACCACAGAGAATAACTCCTCTCCGTCAGAGGAGCTAGGATCGAGAAGACCGGTACGTGCCGGCGAGGGCGTGGAGAAACGGGAAACCTCGGCACGTCGGTGGGCGTGCAAACTGGTGCGGTCGCCGCGGAGACCAGTATCAAGGCTCTTCCAACTGAAAATAGAAATACCGTCTGATCCAGTAATGCTGTTGAGGATTTGCCCAAAGAAAACAAACACTAACTTAAAAAGATAAATGCTGCAATAAATACAGACGTGCATTATTTACAGTAGCCAAGACAGAGAAGCAATACAAGTGTCCATAGATTAGTAAAGGTGTGTGTGCGTGCGCGCCCGTGTATGTATGTACGTAATACATATCTTAGCAGTGTGCTCAGCTGTGAAGGATACAGTTTTGTCATTGGCAGGACCATGGATGGACCTAGAGGGTATAATGCTGGGTAATATAAGAGATAAATACTGTTATTCCACTTGTGTGTGGAATCTGAAAGAGCGTGAATAAACAAAAAGTGAAAACAGACCTGCAGAGAATAAACTGATGGTAGCCAGAGAGGGGTGGTGGGTAGGGGCAAAATGGGGAGAAGGAGAGAAGTAGGTGATGGGTGAACCTCCACCTACCGATCATTTTCTCCACTTTGTGTTTGAAATTCTCTGTAATAAAAAATTAGGCTAAAACAGTAGGTGGGGTGCTTGAACATAAATTTTGTGATCTTGTTAAAGTAAACCACAGCCTTGAACTCGGGTGAGGCGCTGCCGCTCCCAGGGCAAAGGCGGGTGTTTTCTGGGCACCCTGTGGAAGCCCCTGGTCACACGTGCTGACCCGATGTGCCTCTGGTGGGCACACATTGCCTGGCCACCTCGGCGCTTGCTGGCGGCACGCTCCCGCCTCTGTGTCCCTGACCCCTGTTTCAGGACCACTTTCTTTTTAAACTTTTTAAAAAATGTTTTATTTATTATTGAGATAGAAAGAAACAGCATGAGCAGGGGAGGGTCAGAGAGAGACCGAAGCAGCTCCAGTCTCTGAGCTGTCAGCACAGAGCCTGATGTGGGGCTCGAACCCACGAACCACAAGATTGTGACCTGAGCCAAAGTCGGCTGCTCAAGAGCCCACTGGTGCCCCAAGGACTGGTGTCTTGCTTGTGATGGAGGCCAGTTTGAGCGGTTCTGGTCTGTCTGCACTGCAGTGAGGCCTAACTTCCTTACTTCCCTGTTGCTTCCTCATTACTCCTTTCTGGGGTGATCTCCCCGCCCCCCACACCCTCTGCTAGACTGAGCTCTCCCACCGCCCCTGTGCTCAGGCTGTGCCCTCTTCCAGACGGAGTGGCTCCACAGCTGCCTTGGAGAGGGAGGCCTTAGGCTGTTGGGGCTTGTTTCCCTGTGGTCTGGGGCTGACTTCATCTTTTATTGGTGAATAAAGTGCACTGGCTGCTTTTGGGGTGCCCCCTGCCCCTCTGTGCCCGGAGTCTTCACGCATTGGCTCCTGAGGAGTAGGACCTTGGGCTCCCCACTTTCCCTCCCTGTTTGGGGGGAATGGTGAGGTGAGGCGCTTGCTCCCGCCGCCCTTCACTTGTAGGAGGCTGGCCTCGAGCCCCTCCAACACTTGCCGTGCCCGTGGGCCCCCCTGCCCGTGGCCGGCCCTGGTCCCTGCGTTTCCGGGACTGTTTCTCTGGCCCGCACGGCTGTGCGTCCACGCCTTCCACGCTGCTCACCCCTCCACCACCTCTGCTGCCTCACTGACGCGAAGCTCAGCAGTTCTTCTGAAACCTGACGGGTCTGGAAGTAGCATGTGTCCTACTTTTTGATGGCGTGCCATAACTGACCTCATTCGGAGCAGAAAAAAGGTGTTCTCTAATTTCTGACCTGTTCTACTTGATGAAATACATCAGGAATAGGTAAGTATAGAGAAGTCACAGTATTTTTACGTGAGATCCCAAGGCTGGGAAATACTGGCTGTTGGAATAGGAATCAGGTGCCTCCTTGTGCGAGTGAGCTGACCACACCTTCCAGGCTGCGCACGGGGAGGGCGAGGCCCGCGTGGAGGCGGCGCTCCAGGGTGTCGTGGGTTCGGGCTGCTGGGGTGACTGCAGGACATGGGATAAAGTACTTGCTGGGCTTCTGGGTGCGCGCGATGCCAGCAGGCGGCCCTTGTAGGCCTCGGGGCAGCTGTGAGGAGCGAGCGTGGTGGGTCCAGGCCACTGCCCCCAGACGAGGTACGGTACGTGGGCGTCCGTGTCCTCCCGTCACTGACTTAGTGACCTGACCCTGCATCTGGAAACCCGCTAGACGGATTTCTACAAGTCAGACATTCCCGTGTAAGATGGAGAAGCAGAACCTGGTTGGGGTCTCCTTTGTTGCGTCTGCCTTTCCCCAAGGCCCCTACCGTCCTGATTTCTGACGGAAAACATGAGCTTTACGCTCTCGTGTCGGATGTAAACAGAATTCCGGCTGCTCTTGCTCAGCCCCCTGTGCTGTGGACGATCGCGGGGTGTCGGGTTGAATCCCAGTAGCTGATGAGCTTCAGTCACAGGGGAAGAGAGAAATCCCAAATAGGACAGGGGTCAAATACCTGCTCTCCAGTTTGCCTCCAGCAGTGGCAGTGACTTGAACGCTCCTGTGACTGTTGGGACCTGAGGCTGACGGTGGCGTGGAGCCGTCGGGGCGTCGGTCTGTGCGCCCTGTTGTACGGTCTCTGGCATCTTGTGTCTTAGTGCTCCTTAGAACAACACCTTAAGCTTACGTCTTCGGTGTAGTAGGTGCTGAATCCGTGGACATTTGCGGCATCAGAGGTTTAGACGGACCTAGGTGGCTGCCTGTCCTCTGTGCCTTTCTTCCCACGTGTCCTGGGACACACCTGCCCTCGTGGAGTGGCCATCTCTGTGTGAAAGAGGTGGCAGTGCTGTCTGCCTGACCCGTGCCTAAGCGTGGAGAATCGGTGACGTGCGGGAGTGTAGTCGACTGCATTGGTGACCTTCAGGCTGCCCCTCGCCGTTCAAGTGCACCAGGCGAGCAGCATGTCATCCAGAGCTTTCCTTCAGTGTGCCCAGAGTGCGGAGAGCTGACGCGCACTCAGTGAAGTGAAGGATGGGGTGTTTGGTTAGAGAAGACCCTTCACGTGTGTACTCGAATTAACTCCGTAACTTCCGTAAGTTAACGTAAAACACACGTTGAAGTAGACGTTAAACATCTCAGGGGCCGGCTGCTCCTCTTGAGGAGCTGTCATCACTGCGCTTTCTCTGTATCTTGTTCGGAGACATGCGCAGCTGGCTTAGACTTGTCCTTGCAGACCTGGTGCAGGAGCCGGTGCAGCCTGCCCAAGGGGCAGCCGGGGGGTTGGCCTCTGTCTCCGTGAGCGTCTCGGGGAAGCGGATTTAGGCCTGCAGTGTGGTCAGCATGGCCTCCCACTGTGGAGCGGGCTCGGGCCCGTGCCTTCCTCCGGGCCGAGTGCCCCGTGGCTTCTATTGGGTCTGATCAGTGTCCCCTCACCAAGTCCCAGACCCACAGCGTGGCCGGGGTGTATGCGGTCACCGTGCTGCTTTTCTTGACAGCATTTTGTTTTCGGGAAGAAATAATCGTTTCCTGTTGGAGTTTTCTGTGCATCCTTTGCAGACTGCAGCCCTTGTCTTTTGCCTGTTTCTAAGACTCCCTCGTATGTTCAGGCCCCTTAGGGTTCCCCGCTTCTTCCCGGGAACTGCCCTGATGTCTCGTGGCCGCTGGAAGAGTCAGTCCCCTGGCTGGTAGCCAGGCCCCGGCCAGCTGCCAGCTGAGCTGTCCACCTGTGTCCCCCCAGCCTGCCTTTGACCCAAGCCCCTCTCCCTCTCTGTTCCTTCCTGACCGGCTCCCCCGTTGAGGGGGCGCATCTTCCAGGAGCTTCTCAGGGAGAGTGCGCCCGGGCGTCACGTGCTGGGAGCTTGCGCACCTGCAGGTGCGGTGTCATTCCGATGCGACGATGCTCCTAGGTTTTCCGAAGTGTCACTGTCATGTGACTTGAGTTGGGTTTCTCTAGGCTCCTTCTGTGTGGGGTCCTTCCGTGTGGGGTCCATGCGGCTTCCTGGCTCCGTGGCTTTATCCTCTGCCAGGTTGGGGACACTTTCAGCCGTGTTCCTTGTACGGCCTTTCGGCACTGCTCTCTCCTCCGCGACTCCGGTGAGGTCCGTCTCAGGCTGCTCATTTCCACATGTCCCTGGGGCTCTTTTTTTTTTTTTTTTACTGTCATTTTGAGTAAATTTTGTGAGTTCTTTTTCCCTTTTGAGGTTGCCTATGTATCTGTCTTGAGAGAACTTGTAATTGCTTTCTGAAGCCTTGTGGCGCAGCCTCTTGCGGCCCCGGTGCGCTCCGGCTCCGTGTTGCTGTCTGCCCTTCTCCCAGAGCCGTGTGTGTCCTCGTTGTCTGGGACACCGCTTGCCGCCACCTCATCTTTGCTGATGGCCAGTGCAGGTGGGGCAGGGGACGTGTCCCTTCCCCGTCCCTGTGGATGCCCAGGTGCGGACTTGGAGGGCACGTGCCGCCCCCTGTCGGTGGGTGAGCCGGCCTTTCACCCGGAGGTTCGGCTTTCTTGGGGCTGCGTTGAGTTTGCTGCTGTCGGTCGTTCCCAGTGACAAGCACCCAGCACCCGGTCTGCCATGGGTGGGAATAGAACGGAACCCTGGCCGGGCTGCCTCCCTCTTCCCCCTTTCCGAGTGGGCACACAGGCTCAATCTCTGAGGGGAATGCAAGTTGAAAGGAGGTACCATTTCTCCCCAGCAGTTTGGCAAAAATAAAAATGGCGGTGATACTCTGCTGGCGAACGTGTAACGAGACAGCTCTGAAGTACTGTTGGTGGGAACGTCGCTTGGCGTGAGGCGCTTTCCGGAGGGTGATTAGAAGTAGGTAGTAAAATTTATAACACGCCCCGGGTTTCCTGACCTGAATTTAAGGTGTATGCTTACTTACGGGTATGTTCAAAGAGATGCATATAGTTTTAATGCAGCCTTGTTTTGCAGTAGAAAAATGCTAGAAATAATCGTAAATCCAGTCATGGAGAACATTGGCACAATCATACAGCCGAGTCCCGCAGGTAAGAATAAAGTCCTGGGGCGCCTGGGTGGCTCAGTCAGTTAAGCCTCCGACTTCGGCTCAGGTCAGATCTCACGTTCGTGGGTTCGAGCCCCGCGTCAGGCTCTGTGCTGGCAGCTAGCTCAGAGCCTGGAGCCTGCTTCTGGTTCTGTGTCTCCTCCTCTCTCTGCCCCTCCCCCTCTCAAGCTCCGTCTCTCTCTGTATCAAAAATAAATAAAACATTAAAAAAAAATAAAAAAAAAAAAGAATAAAGTCCTTACGTGGCTGCAAACGGCCGCAGAGAGTTAACTGTGAGTTGAATTGAGGGATGTGCCGCGTGATTTGGTGTGAGTGTGTGTGAAGGGATGTGGTGTTTATGGAGGCATGAGTATGGCCAGAAGACCTTTAAAACCGTTATGAGGGTTTCCTCTGGGACTGGGACGAGGTGGTGGTGGTCAGGCCGGTCAGGAGGTCAGAACCCGCCTCTCGGCCTTAACAAGTGCCCTGCGGTTGGGATGGCGCAGCGGTGCTCCGATCATGCGGGTAAAGTGTCTGGTGTCACAGAGGCAGACTCCTTGACGTTCTCCTCCCCTCTTCCCTCTTAGGACATGACCGACGCGAGCAGCAGCCAGCTGGTGGTGAGGGCGAAGTTTAACTTCCAGCAGACCAATGAGGACGAGCTCTCCTTCACGAAAGGCGACGTCATCCACGTCACGCGGGTCGAGGAGGGCGGCTGGTGGGAGGGCACGCACAACGGCAGGACCGGCTGGTTTCCCAGCAACTACGTGCGGGAGATCAAGCCCAGCGGTGAGTGCGGGCGGGCGGCCCGTGACTGTGCGCCTGGGGCCGCCTCTCCCTCCTGGGGGGCTCGTGCGGATGGCCCTGGGCTGAGGGGGCACATTCTTCCTTAGTTCCTGAAGGAAAGTGATCTTTACTTTACTTCTGCCTTGGGTGCGGGCATGAAGGCGCTGTAGTGAAAAGTAGCATTTCAATCCCTCAGGATCACAGTTTAAAACGTAAGGACTTGGGGTTTGCCATATTCTACGGGCTGTTAATTAAAAAAAAATTTATTAATGTTTATTTTTGAGAGAGAGAGAATGAACACGAGTGGAGGAGGGACAGAGAGAGAGGCAGGCACAGAATCTGAAGCAGGCTCCAGGCTCTGAGCTGTCAGCACAGAGCCCGACGTGGGGCTCGAACTCACGAACCGAACCGTGAGATCATGACCTGAGCTGAAGTTGGATGATTAACCAGCTGAGGCACCCAGGTGCCCCAGGCCATTAATTTGTATCACTGTGGGTGCTTTTGCCATCAATGTGTGATTTGTCTTTTTGTATTTGTGATAGTATTTTAGTTTATTTTGTTGTTTATTTTAGTTTACTTTAGCTTATTGTTTAGTTTAGTTTCTTTTAGCTAATTTACTTTACTGTTTTTTATTTGAGGGAGTGAGGGAGCAGGAGGGGGCAGAGAGAGAGAAAGGAGGAGAGGAAAAATCCCAAGCAGGCTCCACACTGTCAGCACAGAGCCCAGTGGTGGGAGATCATGTGAGATCGTGACCTGAGCAAAATCAGGAGTCAGATGCTTAATCTTCTGAGCCACCCAGATGTCCCTTATTTTGTATTATTTTAACGTTTGCGAGTGAGGACACAACACGGGGAGGAGAGGCGGAGAGAGAATCCCAAGCAGGCTCTGCTGTGTCTGCACAGAGCCCTATGTGGGGCTCAATCCCTTGAATGAGATCATGACCTGAGCCAAAATCAAGAGTTGGATGCTTAGCCGAGCCCCCCAGGCGCCCATGTACCATGTTCTTCCAGTAAAGTTCAGGTGTTGCTGAGAAAATGGAGCGCCGGCACATTTACCAATCACAGAGGATGGATGGGCGTCCATGTAGAAGTGGGCTCGTGCAGCTCGGACTTGGTGGTTGGCGGGTTTCCGTGGAGCGTGGCTTTGAGAACCACCTTTCGAGCCCTTCTGGCACCGGATGGGTGGGTTTTCCACACCGAGCGAGCCGGTGACGTCATGTAGAGCTTCCGAAACCCTTGTAACTCCCTACGTGATCAGAGCTCTGGGAGCATCTTCTGTTCCAATACGTGGTCTTTGGCGCCGGCTCCTGATCCAGAGCTCCCAGGACCTTTGTCATCTCCTGTGCCCCAGACCACGGCAGACCCCTCTGCAGACCACATTTTGCTTAACTGTCCGTTTGTGGCTGGGCATTTGGGTTGTTTCCACCTTTTGCTGTCGTGAATAAGGTCGCTGTGATCCTGGGCGAGATCCGAGTCCCGCCCATCCTCTGGGTCTGTACCGAGGGGTGGAGTTGCCGGGTCACAGGGCGATTGTGGTCAGTGTGCAGGGAACTGGCACGCTGCCCGAGCGATGGCTGCCGTCCGGTGGCCACGCCCTTGCCGCCGCTGTTTTCCCGTGATCACTGTTGGGCGTGAAATGGTCCCTCGCTGTTGATATGTTTCTGTAGGTGTGACCTCTGGGGTCACAGTAACGTGTTATATTGTAATTTCTTAGTAATTTCTGTGACTCTGATTTGGAGTAGGACTCCCTTCTAGAAGAGTGTGTTTAAGATCCGTGTTGTAACTCACCGTGTATGTCTTCGTTTTCTGTAAACGAAACGTACCAGACCCTAACTGGTGGCCCTGCCGGGGTCACTTCCTTCTGAAACACACATTGACTTCTTCTGAGTCGTGGATTTCTCTTGGTCGAAGTTTTTGATTTACGACTGTGTTTCTTAGATTGACAAACCACCATTTCTGAGTGACATCCTGTTGGCTGCCTTTCTCAGGGGAGAGCTCTGGAACCTCCACCTGGGGCCCCGCGTCTTGCGGGCTCAGGAGCCTCGGGCGTTGGCCCGCGGGCGGCTCCGGCGGCTGGCAGGCTTCGCTCTCGTGTATTTGCGCCTTGGCCCGTGTGGACCTCCTGTGAGTCTGTGTAAGGGATTTCCTCAGCTTGCTGCTCGTGCCCCCTCCTCCCCGAGCCTGTGCCGCCCCCAGCAGACACCCGTTACCCAGTGCGTGGTCTCCGTGCACGTGCTGACGTGTGACACTGCACTCCTGGGGCGCCCGGATGGCCCTGTCAGTTAAGCATCTGAATCTTCAGCTCGGGTCGTCATCGCAAGGGTGATAGTTTCAAGCCCCGTGACAGGCTGTGCCCTGACCATGTGGAGCCTGCTCGAGGCTCTCTCTTTCTCTGTGCCCATGCCCTGCTGGAGCGGTCCTCTCGCTCTGGCTCTTAAAATAAACTTAAAATTCACAGATTTCTGCATTGTATACACACCTCCCTGTTTCAGGGCACACTCTCTAGAGAATTCCTTAAATTGAAGGGAGATTGCAGGGAAGAGGCCAGTGGTGGGGGTGGGGTGGGGACAGGGCCGCTGGTTGCTGCTGTTGTGTGTCAGCGCGGAGTCGCTCAGTGGGTAGCAGGCCCTGCCTCTGACCCGGCGGTGCCGCTGGGGTGGAGGGGCCACGTGTACTTCGGGCCTCAAAAAGCGACCGAAAATGCAAACTGGGATTTGGACGCAATGATGGATTCGGCTGCAGAAGAAGTGCTATGAATATAATCCGTGCAGGGGAAGGGACAGAGGGGAGCTGGTGTCCGTGTCGCTGTGGCGAGAGGGTTCTGTGGGCGCCCCGGACGAGCGCCAGGAGGGGCGCCGGGAGGAGCCGCGTCCAAGACCGGGCCCACCCGCACGGTTTCTCCCGGATGCACAGTTGAGAACAGGCGGAAAGATTGCCCCTCAGGCCTGTGGGGGGCCCCCAGCGAGACGGGTGGAGGGCTCCGGGGTGGGATGGTTTGGGGTCCTTCTGGGACGTGGGGGTGAGTGTTCCCCCAGGTGAACACTGCGTGCACTCCCCGAACGGCTGTGCTGGCGGGTCGCCAGGGGACGGTCCGTGTGTGCGGCCACTCCCCGGGACCGTGCTTCAGCATCCTGTCCCAAGGACCCGTCCCCTAGTCAGGGGGCCGGCAGCGGTTCTGGGTCAGGGGTGGAGGCCTCCCTCCCCCAGTATCGGGGATGAGGCGCTGGTTGGTGGTGCGAGCCCAAGAGGACAGCGCTGGCCCGGCAGGGGCACCCGCTGGTGGAGGCCGGGGGCGGCTGTCCCCGGCCACCTGCCCGCGGGCTTCTCTGCACGGACCTGGGTCCCCTGGACGCCCTCGCTGGGCTCCTGGCCTCCCTCGTCCTCTTGCTTCCTCCTCTGCTTGGGCTTCACGTTCTGTCCTGTCACTTCCAGTCCTGGGTGACGTCTCACCGTAAACCTGGTGTGCCCTGCGCGGTCACCCCTGGGTGCCCCACTTTGTGGCGCGAGCAGCTGCCCTGCCCTTTCCCCACCCTTCTGTCCCGCTCTCGCCATTTATGTTTTCTTCGTACGTCATCAGGATTGTCAGGATCGCTTTTGTTCCAAAATCACAGGCAGCGTCCACTCAGCAAATGCTTGAGTGAGCTCTCTTGTGGGGGCTGGGGAAACACCGTGAAAAACCCAGGAGTCTTCCGAGAAATCGAGAAGCTGGTCTGAGGTTCCCTGGATAGAAGTGGCGGTAGACAGTTGAGCAGGTGAGCGTCCGCAAGGCTCTGCCGGCCTTTAATCAAGGCCCGAGAGCCGTGACCATGTGTGTGCCTTTGGTTCCTGCGTGGGTGAGCCAGCCTCAGCGTCATGGTGGTGACAGATTGGAGTCCGGGGAGACGTGACTACAGACTGGGTGCCAGACGATAGTGAGGACTTCCTGTCTCTGTCAGCGGGGGCAGTGGCCTGATGTTGGATTGTCATCAGTGAGTCTGATGGGCACTGGAGCGTCTGTGGCCAAGATGCCAGTGTCCAGGATGCCCCGTATAAGGCTTCCGGAAGAGGGGACGAGGGGTCTGGGTGTTCGCTGTCGAAGCCCGGTGAGAGCAGAGACCGGGGCTGTCCTTGCTCTCAGGGTGGCGTGGTCCCCACACGGCTCCTGAGGTAACGTGTCGCTGGCACGTTATCCCTACGACCACGGAAAGGGTTGAGGGCACTGTGGCCACCAGGACGCTGGAGTCCTGACCGGCGTGGGGGGCTCGTGCGCGAGGTGACGGCCAGCACCCAGAGGACAGGAGGCGGAAGGTGGGGCGACAGCAGGCTCTGCTGGGGTGCTGACCCGCCTTGCAGCCCCGGGCAGTGGGGGATGCGGAGCCTTCAGACCTGTCATTCCGGGTCCTCCTCCGGGAGCACGCCTCTTCCTGGAGCAGGCCACAGAGAAGGGCCTGTGACAGCCGGGTCACGGGGAATGCTGGTACGTGACTGCCTTCGCTGCAAGCCGGGGGTGAGGCTGTTACGACAGGACATTCACGGACCTGCTTTTCACGGCCGTCCGTTCCCTGTGGTCAGCCGAGGTCCCGGAGCAGCCGCGCGAGCCGGGGGGCCTGGCACTGTCCCGCAGCTCCCTTCCCCGGGGACATTCCCCTCAAGCCTCACACGTGGGCGAGCGCAGGACAGGGTGCGTTGAGAGAGAGCACCTTCACGTGTCGTTTATTAGAGCGTGTTGTTGGGGTTCTGGTCAGTCTCTGTCCCTACCTTGCAGACTAAACTTTCCACAGGTGTGTACGGTTTGGTATTCCCGGTCTGGGGCATTTCCGAGGGTCTTGAAACATCGCTCTCACAGGTGGGGGGGTGTCTGCTGTACGGGCTTCCCCACGGGTCCCCCCCTCGCCTTAGAGGCGCTCTTCCCTCGGGGCGGGGTGGGTGCGCTGCGCGCCAGCCCAAGGTGCCCGAGGCCGCTCGGGCGCGTCTTTTCCAGCAGGGCCCCTGCTCGTCCTCTGGCTTCCTCCGGAAAGTCCGCCGAGTGTCCGCTTTTGCCCTCTGCGGCTGCCAGTCCAGTGTGTAGTTTTGTCTTGCGGATTCCGTTCATTGGAGTCTACCCTCAGATCTCTGAGCTCACCAGCCTCCCCTTACCTGATCGTGACCGTCCGCTGGGCATCATTTTAGTGACCAGAGGATTCCCTTCCAGAGAGGGTTTCGTTCTTGTTCAGGGGTTTCATTTTCATGGTGCATTTTTTATTCATTATGGTTCTTTCTTTCCAGGTGGGATTTTTTTTTAAACATTTATTTATTCTGAGAGTAGGCGAGCAGGACAGAGAGAGGGAAAGAGAAATCCAAGCAGGCACTGTCATCACAGACCCCAACGCAGGGCTCGGATCCATGAACCGCGGGAGCGTGACCTGAGCTGGAATCAGGAGTTGGATGCTTTAACCCACTGGGCCACCCAGGTGCCCCTCTTTCCAGGCGTTTTAAATGTACTTACTCCATACTCTCCTAAATGACCACCTTGTTTCTAGGTCTTGGGTCCTCATTTCCTTTGTATGTTGTGTCTGTTTGCACTCTTGGTGCGGTTCTTGGTGAGCTGTAACTGTGTTAGGGATGTGTCTTCGGGGCCTCGGCAGGGTGCCGCTGGGCCCTTGACTGCAGGACTATTCCTGCAGGGGCGATGGTTCCCCCAGGGTTCCCAGAGGTTCTCGTGCCCTGGGCAAGTCCTGGGGGGCCTTTGGGAGTGGATTTGGACCACATGCCTCCGCAGGGTCAGGCTCAGGGTTTGGGTTTCTCTGGATCTTCCTTGTCAGCCTGCCCGGAGGGTCACCCAGGTCTGTGTCTGGTCTCTGCATTGCCCTCCCCCTTTATTCATGTAGCATAATCATGGTTCAAGTCTCTTGGTTTTGGCAATTTTAGTTTCCTGGCAGAAAGGGCAGGTCTGACGGTAGGCAGCCCTGATTAGGTTCTCATGGTTTCCCGAAGTCCCAGTGAGTCTTACCAATCTTTAGCCATCAGATTGGCCAGAGGTGTTTTTTTCCTTAAGATGCTGGGAAGGCTGTGTGTTTTCTGCGGTCTCCTGGGCGCAGTTTTTGTTATTTTGGCCGTTACTTCCTTTCTGGTATATTTTCTAAATGCGTGGGAATGGTTGTTATTTTGGGGGGGTGGGGGCCGGAGGGAGCAGGTGCTGGAGGGCTCCCTCGGGCTGCACAAACCTGGGAACCTGGGCTCCTCCTGCCTGTCGTGGTGACCGAGCTTCGCCTCCCTGCCTGACGGTCTGAGTGCTCCAGGGCACTGGGACTGGTGCAGAGCTGGCCCTGGTGTGGCTGTGGGCAGGGAGGCAGGGGGGCTGTGGGGTCCCAGAGTGTCTGTGGGCGGAGGGGGGGC
>NC_043703.1:1945032-1950808 GCF_006229205.1 Suricata suricatta | reverse complement strand
GGGGCTGTGGGGCCCTAGAGTGGCTATGGGCAGGGGGGCTGTGGGGTCCCAGAGTGTCTGTGGGTGCGGGGGGGCTGCGGGGCCCTAGAGTGGCTCTGGGCAGGGCGAGGTGGCTGCGGGTAGCGGGCCTTAGGCAGGGGGACTTGGCCGCAGAGCCTTAGCTGCCCCACCCCTCAGGGCCTCCTTCCGGGGGCTGCGCTGTGGTTGGTGGCGCTGCAGGCAGACACAGCTCCTCTGTGGTCGCTCAGTGCTGGGGCTTTGGCCTTGGAGCCCTCTCTGAGGAGGGCATGCAAGGTGTGGGGAGACGCTCCCCGCCCTCCCGTGCCAGTCTTTCCCCTGTAGCCGTCAGCAGAGTTGTGGACTCCCTTTTCCTGCATCGGGTCGCTCTCTTCCGCCTGCTCTTTGTTTTCACAGATGCCAGTAGCCTGACTTTACTTCTTGTGAAAAAGCCTTTTGCTCCTAGTTCTAGTAAGTTAATTGAACGCCGGCTGTGGGGTTGGGAGGTGTGTCTTAAATGAGGCACTTGACAGATTGTTTGCTTTGAAAATTTAAAGCCGAGGCACCTGCATGGCTCAGTCAGTTGTTGCATGTCCAGCTCTTGATTTCCTCAGGTCATAATTCCAGCGTCGTGGGTTCGAGTCCTGCGTTGGGCTCTGTGCTGAGTGTGGAGCCTGCCTGGGATTCTCTGTCTTCCTCTGCCCCTCCGTGCCCCACGCATGCTCGCCCCCCCCCCCCCCCCGCCCCCGCTCCTGGTGGCTCAGTGGGTTAAGCATCCGACTTCAGCTCAGGTCATGCTCTCACAGCTCATGGGCTTGAGCCCTGCCCCAGGCTCAGTGCTGACAGCGTGGAGCCTGCTTGGGATTCTCTCTTTCCCCCTGTCCGCCTCCCCCACACACTCTCTCAAAAATAATAAACTTGAAAAAACGCAGATCCCATCCAAGGTGACAGCGAGCGCATTGGAGTCTGTGGCTGTCAGGCCGGCATCCGTGCTCCCCTTTGCTTTTATCTCAGTTTGTCCCCTAAATGACGGCTCCGAACGTGAGAGGTATTATTTTCCATAAGGTAAATCATGCCAATTTCTGTTTTCCATCCTGTGAGCAGAGAGAATTCTTTCCACCAGGAATGAAAACACCTGGTTTGGTCTTGATTGTCAGCCGTTCGGAAAACCAAGTGAGGCCTTGGAGGCGGGTTGAGGCAGCCCATCGCACAGGACAGAGAAGGCCTGTAGTTAAAGGTCGTGATGTGATGTTAGGCCTTCAGGGTTTCTGTTGCCAGGAAGGTAACAGTGGCTGGGAGCAGGGACCTGCCGATGTGGCAGCGTTTGGGCCTGCGGGCGGTGTGTGGGGGAGGGCTAGTGCCTCGGGGCAGGTCGGGGGAAGGCTGCTGAGCATAGCCCACGAGGGGGACAGAATGCTGGCTTGGGGGGGGTGAACTGCCTCCTCACAATGGCCTTGCCCTTCACCCCCACCGCCCCAGTTTGCTACCAGCCCCGGCAGCTGGGACCGGCGCGCGCCACCCGAGGGCCCTGGGAGCGGTTGGCAAGCACTTCCTTGACCCCCATCCCGCCGGCGCAGCTCCTGGACCGGTGCCAGTGGGGCTGGGCGGCTGGCAACCACCCCGACCCTCGCGGATCACAGCTGCCTCACTGGGCTTTCTGGGGTGGGGGTTCTTAAGGCTCCGTGGCCCATTCCTGCTCTCTGCCCCTGCTCGGGATGGCCGCCGCCTCCTTGGCTTGCCCTTGTGAGCAGATGCCCCTTGTTCGGAGAGAGCTGCGTCCGGAGTGCCCCGAACTGGACGTCTAGCCCGGACTGCGCGTCTCGGGGTCCGCACTTCGTTGCGTACCTGCTTGCGTCGACTGGTGCTTTCTCTTGCCTACACTTGGGGTTTGTCTGTGTAGCTTATGCTCGTGTTCTTTCTTCTGCCGACAGTCACGGGGCACGACCTGCCAGACGCCAGGCCTGACCGGGGAGTACGGGGTGAGGCGTATGGGCCGCGGGGACACCGGCTCTCTGAGTACAGGCCGTGAGCGCAAGGCAGGCCCTGGCTGCCAGGGCTTCCCTGGCTGGCCATGCCCTCACGGGAGGCCCCTGGACCAGGCTCTGGGCTATGGGGCTGCTGGGTGCCTTCTCCAGTACTGATCTTTAAAGCTGCGTTATGTTTTCATTTCAGAAAAGCCCGTGTCTCCTAAATCAGGGACGTTGAAGAGCCCTCCCAAAGGATTCGATACTACTGCCATTAACAAGAGCTACTACAACGTGGTGAGTACCCGGACAGCCCGTTTTAAGAGTAGTTGTCGTCTTGGATGTCCCTGACCTCTGCGGTGTAGACCGTGGGTATGTGGCATACAGGATGGAGGAGCATCGGTCATGGCCACCGGTAACGCTGCGGTGTGCTCCCTTCTGTCTGTCGTGATGTAGCATCTTTGTTTACTGTGTGAGTAGACTTACCCCTGTTCTTGTCATAGGCGGCAGTATTCCCTGTGACCCCGCAAGTCCTCAGAAGTGAGATTGTGGAAAGGCGCAGGATGGGACTTCCAGGCGTCCTGTCGTGTTTCAGTAGGTTTCACGGGCTTAGATCAGGACTGTTTCTAGTTGACTTGTGCCTTAACCTGACGTCTCCTGGGATCGATGGGTGCGTGCGTTGGGCTGCGTCGGCACACCACCCAGTGAAGACGAGGGCTTCGGAACGGAGTGCTGCGCTCTGAAACGTGCACAGTTTGTGAACTTAGAAAATGCCGTCTGGTATCTAGCCTGCTCCTTTCTGGCCCCGGAGCCGCTGCGTGGACTGCGGAGGTAGCCTGCCAAGGATACTTTGTGCGTGTGGCTCCGCCTCCCACTCCATGGAGTGTGCATCCGGGGTCTCTTCCCTGCTCCGGTCTTGCAGAGGAGGCTTCCTGGGCAGCGGCGCCCGCTGGGGTCCCTGACGCTGTGCGTCTTTGAGGTGAAGCTGCTGCTTTGGGCGCTGTGCGCTTCACTTCCTGCGCTCTGGTAGGAAAAGGCGCAGACGCGTGAGGGCTGGGAGTCTGGTCGCTGGGCCAGCCCGTTGCCACAGCGTCCGCTGTGGGTTTGCGTGCTTGGGGCACTGCCCATCCCTTCCCGCTGACCTGCGACCTTGCAGAGCAGGGTGACGTCGGGAGGGCCCCTTGCTCTGACACGGGGTGTTTGGCCCTGGGAAGGCAGCTGGCTGCGGCAGTGAGCACCTGCCCCTGCCCCTTCCTGCCTCTCCCTCGGTTCACTTCCTCTCTTCTCGTCCCACGGACCCTGCTCGCCGCCCTCACTGCCTCAGACTGGGTCCCCCATGTCGGCCACCACCAGGCCCTCTTCCTGAGCGGTCCTGTCTCAGCCTCCGCTCCTCTGGCTTCGTCTGGGTGCCGACTTCCGCCCGGCTTGGCCCCTACTCTGCCTCGGTGGGGCCGCCCGCCTCTCCTGCTCGGTGTCCACGCCCTCGGTGGGTCTTTGTCGGACGTTCGTCCCCGGGACGTGGCCCTCATGCTGCCTTTGCTTATTAGTATGTAACGTGTCACGTGTGTGGCTCTGTGTCCACAGCCACAGTGAGCGTCATCTGGGTGCTTCAGGGTCTCAAGTAGGAGAGCTTGTGGAGCTGCCTTTTCCTCGTGTTCTGACGCCAGACCTGGGTTTCCGCCCCGGGGAGGCTTCCCACGCGGGGCTGCGGTCCCGCTCCCCAGCGCTGTTCCGAGGGGCGCTGCTGCTCGCTGAGCTTCTGTCCTCGCACCTGTCAGGGGAAGCCGGGCAGCGCCCCTCCCGGGGCCGCTGCATCTCTCTGGTCTTCCCAGGATTTCGCCTCCATTTCGCAGAGGTAGGCAACCGTGCTTTTCTAGAAGTCCTGGGAGATTGTTTTCCTTTGCGTTATTCTGTACTCCTCTTCAGCCTGAAGCATCTTCAGCGCTTTTTTTTCCTTTTCTTTTCTTTTTTTTTTTTTTTTTTTTAAGATTTCTTTCTTTTAACTATTCTTGTATTGGGGGGAAAGAGCCTTCCAGCCACCCTCTCACTGAGAAAGATGGGAAAACACCTTGACCTCAGAATCGAGTCCAAATTGTTGTTTTTGTAAAGCTGTGTTAGTAAGTAGCACATGTTAAAACTGCACTCGGTACGGACGGAACTCAGAATCCATGGGGCTGGCACTCCTGTTTCACAGGGGAGAACACAGCTCCAGAGGCTAAAGGGCGTGTCCATGGCCCCACACTGGTCAGTGACCTCTACAGGAATAGATTCTTCTCGTCTGAGTTCTGTCTGTGTAAGTTCTGTAGGCAAGTACACAGTAGAGCAGAATCTAACATGCAGAGGGAAGTAGGGGAGATACTGCACCAGGCATTTTCACACTGCCTTTTGTGGCCTTGTTTTCACAACAAATTATGGAAGTTTAGGTTTTTTAGCCCAGCTGATGGGAGAAGGTTCTCCAAGAGGGAAGACTGTTGGTCAGAGACGGAGTCTTGGCTTGGGCTCAGCTGAGAGCAGTGGGGGGAGCTGTGGGTGGAGGTGCGAGACGGGAGGCGGGCAGCAATGGGAGGCTCCTGAGTGATGGTCACGTCACTAGTGCTTCTGGGTGACTCAGGACCCGGACGCTGCTGTGCGCACGCCAGCTGTGATGGTGTCCACAGGTCTCAGAGCTGTGCGGGTTTTTCCTCACTTCTCTCTGTTCTTCAGACTGAAGGATCTCCATTCTCTTTTCTGTTGGCTGATTATTGTACGTCTCTGGGCTGGTGTGGAGCCTCTCTAGTGAATTTTTCACTTTATCACACCTTTCAGTTCACAATTGCCACTTGGTTATTTTATTTTTATGGCCAAATACAGACTGTATTTGCGTCATTGTTTATATACGTTAATTCTTTAAGCACACTTTCCTTTAGTTCTTCGGACACTTTTAAAAAGATTCAACTCTTTGAGAGCAGCTTGGGGCCACAGCAAAGTGGAGAGGGCGCGGAGCTTCCCCACGGCCCGCGGCCGCGTCTCAGGCTTGACAGCGCTCCTCCTCGTGCAGCGCGGTCACCGGCCGCCGGGACGGACCGGTCTGCCGTCGCCCACGGGAGGGCCCCTCGCTTCTTCCGGGAGTCGATGGTGGTGACCGAAGCGGCTGAGGCGCGTGTGCAGGTCTCCGTGTGGGCCTGTTTTTAGCTCTTTGGGTGAATACGGAGTGTGACCGTTGGGTTCTGTGCGAAACCTCGCAGGGCGTCCGGTGGAGGAACGCTGCTGGCCATGCTCCGTGGCGCCTGCTGGTGGCCGACCCGGGTCCGCGCATGTTCGAGGCCGGCTCAGGGCAGTTCCTGCTGACGTGGACATGGTGCAGCTTTCCGTGTGCTTACTGCCCCCCCAGAGGTCTGTCCAGTCCTTCTGTCACTTTCAAACTTGGGCTCTTCTGGTTTGAGGGCCATGTGCATGGGTGCAGCGTTTTGGTCTTTGTCCTCTGAGTTCTGGGATCCGTGGTTTCGGTGCCTGATGTTAATTAGGGGAAATTCTCTGTCGTCCTGGTTTGAACTCTTCCGTCTGTTCTTCCCTTCTGGTACTTCCGCCTGTGTGTTTGCACCCTGTGCAGCCCCCACTGCCCCTGGGTGTCGTGTGGTGTTACCCCCACCTGTGTGTTTGCACCCTGTGCAGCCCCCGCCTCCCTGGCCGTTGTGTGGTGTTACCCCCACCTGTGTGTTTGCACCCTGTGCAGCCCCCGCCTCCCTGGCCGTTGTGTGGTGTTACCCCCACCTGTGTGTTTGCACCCTGTGCAGCCCCCGCCGCCCTGGGCGTTGTGTGGTGTTACCCCCACCTGT
>NC_043703.1:1907314-1944932 GCF_006229205.1 Suricata suricatta | reverse complement strand
TTTGGGGTCTCCGCCTCCTTGCCGGTCTTCCTTGCAGGCTGTCTGCTTTCTCCGGCGGAGCCCTTGCGTATCAGTCGTAGTTGCTGGTACTTCCCGGTGGGAGAATTCCAGTCCTGCCATGTCTGCTTCGATGCTTGCTCTTTTTCTTCTCACTCTGTTTTGCCTTTTGCCAGGTCTTGTAAAGTTTTGTCAGTCCCTGGACATCGTGCATCAGGTAAAAGGAGGTGCTGTAAGTAAGCACTCAGTGCAGGGGTGAGGTGTGCGGCGAGGGGCGCCTCTCCTTCCGTGATTCGGTGCCCCTGGACGGTGCCCCCGCTGGTGTGCCCGGAGATCAGATGGCCCGGGGGGGCTCGGGCTGTCGGTTTCTCTCCCGCAGGGTGGTTTCAGCTGCTGAGGCCTGGGTTATTCCCCCGAGGGCAGGTCTCCGTATCCGCTGTGTGCTGAGAGCTCTATTTCCGGATGGTTCTTCCCCTTTTCTCCACTGGAAGCCCAAGGGCGTTTTTCTCTGAGGCTTTGGGAATTTGGTCTGACTCCTGGATAAAAATTTCCCAGTGTTGAGGGGGCTCCCCCAGAGTGTTTAACTCACAGTGTCCGCGCCGAGCCTCTAGCAGTCCGTCAGGGATGGTGCATCTTTTCCCGCCCCGCTGCTGGCTCACAGCGCCCGGGGCTCCGCTACGTGGGCTCCCAGTGTGCCTGGCCTCCAGACTTCCGGGGGCGGGCGGTTGCCTTGTGTCCTGTCCTGTCTCCCTTTGGGGTCCAGCAGGAGGTGACGTGGTAGGTTGGAGCAGCGCTGTCCGCACAGATGCGGGCAGAAGTGGAAGCCCCTGTTAGGACGTGTTTAGAGCAGTTGTTTTGCAGACTGTCTGCTAAGCCAGCATTGGGCCCTTTAGCATTTCCATTCAGTGCCTTGTTTTTGTTTTTCCTTTAAAAAATTTTTTTAACGTTTATTCATTTTTGAGAGACCAAGAGAAACAGAATGCGAATTGGGGAGGTGCAGAGACAGAGAGGGAGACACAGAATTTGAAGCGGGCTCCAGGCTCTGAGCTGTTAGCACAGAGCCTAATGCAGGGCTTGAACTCTCTGACCCTGAGATCATGACCTGAGCTGAAGCCAGACGCTTAACCAACTGAGCCACCCAGGCGCCCCTCAGTGCCTTGTTTTTGTGCATGGGTCACGGTTCCTGGTTCTTTGCATATCATGAAATTTTTCACTGAAAATCGGAATTTTATTAGAATTTTATTAATGAGGGAAAGTGTGCTCATGTGCACAAGTGGGGGAGGGGCAGAGAGAGAAGCCCAAGCAGATTCCACTGTCAGCGCAGAGCACGATTCGGGTCTCAGACCTCCAATCCTGGGATCATGACGTGAGCCAGGATCGAGAGTCAGGTGCTTAACTGATGGAGCCACGCAGGTGCTCCTCAAAACTGCACATGTTAGAAGGGCTCAGTAATTGTGGATTCTGCTCTCCCCTCCCAGGACTGGGGGTTCCCTGTTGACTAACTGCAGCTTATCTCCCCCACAGTCACCGATCGGTCTGATCGGTTCGCTGCGGTAAAGCTGGGCTTCCCGGTGTCTGTACTCAGAGTTGCAGACTCGCGTGTGTAGCCAAAGATTGCTCAGAGCAAGATTGTGCTGAAGCAGGCTTCCAGCCTGTGCCCGTGGGCCTGTGTGGGGTCAGTTAGTGCACTGGAGTGGGAGGAGGCTTTTTAGAACCTAAAGCAATGAATGAAGACAAAGGAAAATCTCCAAATTGATAGGTTCATGAAAACTTAATAAATTCTGTGCCTTCAAACAATAGAAACCGAATTACGAGTTGATTGGAACATTTGTTGTAACAATTTCAACAACATAAGATGCTCTTTAATGCCTGAGGGGCTCATTAAGGCAAATGCATGAAGATTCTGGATGAACAGGAAGGGACGGGCAGCTGGAGAAGGGTGTGGGCGGCCGGCGTGCCGTGGTCCGTCGGGGCCGTGGTACCAGCACCACAGACGGCGTGGGCGTGCAAGGCCACCTAGGGCACCGGTGTGCTCGGGGCCTGGGGGCTTCCCTCATCCTGGGTGACCGAGCGCTGCTGCTGTCTTGTCTGCACATGGTGGACGCCGGGACTCTGGCTGCCTGGTCCCAAAGGCCCCGCCCGCAGCACCCCTGCACTGGGGATTTCGGGACGCCCTAAACCTCGGCATCTGGGGAGGACACAGACGTTAGGTCTAGCCCCTGACGGTATGGGTAAGCTTATCCTAAAAATTGTGGTCGTGACGAGCAGAGGTTTACGGAGAATCTTCAGTTCTAAGCATGCTGGAGTGAACGTCTGCACAGCGCCTCTTAGGGTGTAGCCTGGCGGGTAGGAATCTGAGAACAGTCAAGCCTTTAATCTAGCGCTTTTGCTACTTGGAATCCTCCCCAGAAGAATTACCTAAAGCGTCTTCAGTGGTGTTAGTGCAAAGGTGTTTCAGTAGGATTATTATAATAACACAAGCAAGCAACAGTATGAGAAGGACTAAGTAACGGGTGGCACGTGCGTTTGCAAGTATTGAAAATGACACGAAGCCTTACAAGACTTAAAATACGTGTTTACGTGCAACAGGCAGAATCCGAAATTACAGGTAACGCGACTGAATGGTGTGAAAATGTGGGCATCGAAAATAGAAGGAGCCGTGCTACGGGGTGGCTCCGAAGAGTGTGCCCCTCTTGATCTCGGGGTCATGAGTTTGAGCCCCACGTTGGCTCCAAATAAAATAAAAAAGGCAGCGTGCTGGAGAGAACGGTCCGTGGGGCGGCAGACGAGGTGGCGTGGTGACGCGAGTGGGCGTGGCCGGGGCCTTGCTCTGGCCCCGGAGGCCGTGCGGGGCGCCAGGCTTGAGCGCTGCCGGAGAGGGGGCCCGCGGGCCTGAAACGCGGAGGTGCTCGGGCTTCGTGACACCAGCGCCCCAGCCCCCACCGTTCCGTGTTTTCAGGTGGGAAAACGGAAGCCTGCTCTCAGTGTCGTAGGTCAGCGAGTGGTCAGGGGAGCCCTGGCTTCGCCGGGTGGGGCTGGGGGTGCCCCAGCTGTGTGTGGGCTGCCCTGGGGGAGGCTCCCGGCTGCCTGCACAGGCCCTGACTTGTCAGATGGCTTGGTGATCCTGGCCTCGGCCTTGCAGTGACTTCAAGGAGCCTGGTGAAGTGCTTAGCCTTGAGGGTTCCAGGGCTCCTAGGACGGAAGAGCCCGGAGAAGCCCTCGGGGCATCTGGCGTCACTGTTCTGTTTGCGAGCAGGTGTCTCGCAGGAGGCTGACCCGGGGCTGCAGCGCCGAGGGGGCGGGCATCTGCTCGAGCCTCCTGGATTTCAGCAGCCAGAGAGCACGCGCTGACCCCGTGGGGTGGTCGGACCCCCGTCCACGAGAGCTCTGTGCCCTCCCTTGAGGGGATGCGGGGTTTCCCCAGGCACCCTGAGAGCAGGAGGTTTCTTCATCCCCCTCTGGGAGGGCCGGTCCTATGACCTGAGGTGGCCCGTGGTCCCGGCTTGGTTTTCAGGTTCCGTCGAACGCTCTTATCGAGGGCGTTGCCAGCGAACGGGGAGCGGAGAACTACCGCGCGTGCCGAGTGCAGTGAAAAGTTGGGGCCGTTTTTGCCGTTGAGACCTGGCGGTTCCCCTAGGCGGGTGAACGCGCGATGGGTGTGCATTTTTTTAAAAATGTTTCTTTTTGAGAGAGAGAGAGAGACAGCGTGAGGAGGGAAGGGACAGAGAGAGAGGGAGACACAGAATTGGTAGCAGTCTCCAGGCTCTGAGCTGTCAGCACAGAGCCCGACGCGGGGCTCGAACCCACAAACCGTGAGATCATGACCTGAGCCGAAGCCAGATGCTCAGCTGACTGAGCCCCCGAGACGCCCCGGGCGTGCAGTTTTCATCAAATGCCACAGCTTCTGTGGGCCTTGCTGTGCTCAGGAGATACCGTGCCTCTGTCCTTCCTCTTTGCTCCAGGCATGGCCTGCAGCCTCTGCACCCGGGCCAAGGGGGGACCAGAGGCAGCTGGCCCAGCTTCTTCTGTCCACAGAGACCCGCACTGGCCCCAGGCCCTCCTTTGGCTGGTTTTCCTTTTCCCTTAAGATTAACCCACCCCTTAACCAAGATTGCTCTGTGGTCCTTCCCTCCTGGCTCCCGGGGCTGAGTGAGAAGGAGCACCACGCAGGATTCTGGTGTGGGTGGGAAGGCTGTGTTAGGTGGTTTGTGAGATGTTTCTACCTTGGGTCAGGTAGCTGATACCCCTGAGTGCCCCAACCCTGTAGAAAGTCACCGCCTCCACCCAGCACCGCCTTTGTTAAACAGAAACGCATCGACTCGTGCCGAGCCAGCATTGGTGCCCAGGGCTGCTGGGTGTCCAGCGCTGGCGCCTTGTGCGCCTCGGTGTGGTCGTGGACACCTGTGCTCAGGCCGGCTTCTTGCAGTGTGACCTGTGTCACTGAGGAGCGTCTGTTGGAGCGTGTGCCTGGTGAGCCTTTAGTGTCTGGAAGAAATCTATCCCCCGATTTAGAAATACTGTAGTGTACTGTCTTTCAAAAGACAAAATAACCTAAAACCTTCACAGGGCCCCAGACTCTGTGCCCGTTGCTTACTGGGAACCTGAGCTCTGCTCCATCCGTACCTGCTGGTGGGGGGAGGGGTCTGGGGTCTTCCTCCCTGTCATTCCTCAGAGACTCAGGTCCTGTCTTAGGATTGGATTTCTGAGAACGGAGTGAGGATGGTTTTTCCCTTGTGTGGGGCGGGAAATCAAATCTCTGAGAAAATTTTATTCTTCTGTGTAAACCAGTTCTTTATTTTTGAAAGATTCAGTGACCTAAAATACGAAACCTACCAAAATTTGCAGTGAAATTTGCAACTTGCGTGTGAAATCGGCGACGCTGGGCATTCCTTAATGGTGGCAAGAAAGGGGGTTTCTGCGTGTCTGCGAGGAGGTAACCGAGTCAGCCGTCCTTTTGTCTTGTCTTGCCGAAACGACTGACAGTTCGGGGACTGTCTGTGTGACTTGCCTGGTGTCCTCCGCCTGTGTGGCCCCGTTGTTTGGCTGGCCAGGGCTCTCCATGCCTCGCCCCTCGCCTTGCGCCTGCTCCTCCTCCTCCCCCTCGGCTGAGCGGGGGCTGCTCCACTGGGAGGCCGGCGGCTCTGCGAGCGGCCTTCGTGGCCCGGAGCGCCGGAGCCTGGCTGGGGTCGCATGGGGTCCTGCAGCAGCCAGAGCGCGCGCAAGTCCAGGAGGGGGACACAGGTGCTCGGGCGCTGGGGGGGACGGGGGACGGCTCCTGGTGGTCCCTGGACGGTGTGCTGGGGCGGGAGGGTCACAGAGCTGGTCCTCAGTGGGAAGGGCATGTTTGTCGTGGGTGGTTGACATTAACCAACTTCACTGCCTTGATGTCACTTTTTGGCAGCGGTTTCTTTGGCGTTGTTTCTGGTACATTCTTACGGGAGGCTTTTACGTCTGCATACTCTGCTCAGTGCTGGGATGGAGGAAATGCCGTTTTACTCTCCTTGCACGCGGGGGCGGTTTTCTGGAACTTGGCCTCCCCCTCCCGTAAACGGTGCGCGGGCTCGGGCGCCGCCAGTGTCGTGCGCCTGCCCTGCCCAGGCCTCGCTCGGTGCGGCTTGAGCCGTCAAGGCTTCTCGTCTGTCTGAGGCGGGTTTTTAAATCGTTTGTAGTTCAGGGAGTACTCTGCGTGGCTGGCCTCCGGTTACGTTAGCAGGACAGGTCTGGTTTAAAGTCTGACTTTGTGCTGCCGCGGCTGGTGTCGCAGCGTGCCCTCTGCCCACCACTCCTTGGACGTTGTGCCCAGTGACCATTCCTTCGAAGGAAGATGTCATGATCCTGGGCTCAGCACCCAGGTTTCCGCACAAAGGCCGGAGCTCCCGGGGCGCTGCCTCCCCCTCCGGGCCGCCCCCCCCCCCCCACCCCCCGCCTCTGGCATGAATGGACCCATTCAGGGGCGAGATCAGAGCCGCGGCCCAAGGGGGGCGGCTGGGTCTCCCCGTCGCACACAGCAGAGTGCGGGGGTTCCTTACTCGGGTTTGCGTTGACCCGTGAGGGACTGTGTGCTCTCAGCACAGAAGACACCCTGGCAGTGGAGAATCCGTGTTGTGGGGTGGAAGTCTCCATCGAGCTCAAGGCTTACTTTTGCCTGTTTACGCGCATATTTTAATTACCAAGCTGGGAAGACGGAGCACGCCGTCCTTTCTCTGCCCGACCGAGGGTGACGTGATTGGAAGACAAATGGCGCATTGTAGTTCGTACAGTGAGGCTCAGAGGACGTGTGACGTGGTTTTCTGATGAGAGAAGGTGCTGGTCCGAGGACAAGGGGCAGGGCAGTTCCTGCTGTCCTCAGCCTGGCGGCCGGGAGGCGGCGAGGGGCCGTGTGGCCGCAGATCGAGGGGCACGCGCCGGCTCCACTCTTGGCTCGCTGCTTGATTCGGGGGGATACTTTCCCTCTCCGCCTGAGTCTCTGCCTCGTTGAGAGGAAGACTTGGTGTGAAGATAAGCCACTGCGCACAGAGCACCGCTGGGCCCCAGGGGTGCTCGGCCTCCGTGAGGTCCTCTGGCCCGTCCTCCTCGGCCAGGGCCCTGGCTCCTGGCAGTCACGGATGGGAAGAGGCCTCTTTTTCATATAAACGCACACGCGTTTTTATTGTTAGAGCAGAGTCGGGGGTGGGGGGAGTGTGTGCAGGGGAGGGGCAGATAGAGGAAATCCCAAGCAGGCCCCACGACTGCGCCGTGCAGGCGGTCTGCGGCGTAGTGTTCAGTCCAGCCGTTTTGCATTTTGTGTCTGTGTTTAGGAATTATAAACTGGATTCTGCCGGACGTGCTGGACTAACCCGGGGGGTCAGGAAACGTTTTAAGGCTGATTCATCGTTGTTCTGTCTGTAAAGGAGTGGCTTCCAAGGACTTTATCCTGGTGGACCTTTCGTATTTAATAAATGTGGGTGAGGTCCGAGACTGCCATTCTCTGATGAAATTGATTTAGATTTGCTAGGCGCAATCTGAAGAGTGCCCTGGATATTTCTAGTTGAAATACACTTAACGGGTTCTAATGTACATGAATTTTAAGCGTACAGTTTGTTGAGCTTCAACAAATGTATTGATCTTTAACAACTAAAATTAAAATTTAGAACACATCCATCACCTAGAAACTTCCACTCCTTTGCCCATTGTCACTCCTCCCCCAGTCTGATGTCTGCTCTCACAGACTGGTTTTGCCTGTTCTCGGGCTTCTAGAAGCGGGATGTGCGGGGCATCCTCGTCGTGGACGGCTGGCTCCGTACCGGACACGGTGTTAGAGACTGACGCGTGTGTCCGTGCCGCCATGGTCACCAGGGGTTTCTTCTTGGCCTTGAACACCTGTGACGATGGACTTGATTCCAGCCTCATTCTTGGTTTTGTTTGAAGTTTATTTACTTTGAGGTGGGAGGAGGGAGAGAATGCGGGCGGGGGAGAATCCCAAGGAGCCTCCATGCTCAGCACAGAGCCTGACACTCTGGATCCCACCAACCGTGAGATGATGACCTGAGCCGAAGCCAGGAGTCGGATGCTCGGCTGGCTGGGTTGCCCTGGCACCCCGGCCTCGTTCTAGGTGTGCCCGTGTCTTGTGTGCGTGGCAGGTAGCCCACGGCCGTGTGGAGCTCTCGCAAGGACTCGTCGCGTGGGTTGTCGTGGTTAGGTCCCAGGAGGTGACGACGGTAAGCACACGGGTGTCATGTGGAAGGAACAGGAAATGTGAACGATGCTGATGAGCTTCCCGGAGCTTGTGAAGTTCAATGGCGAATCATGCTGTTCATCATTTGTCGTAGGTGCTACAGAATATTTTGGAAACAGAAAATGAATATTCTAAAGAACTTCAGACTGTGCTTTCCACCTACCTGCGGCCTCTGCAGACCAGCGAGAAGTAAGTTGGATGATAAATTGTATTAATTGCAACAGTGTCGTCACCTGGGCTGTTGGCTCAGATTTTCAGAGAACGGAGGACGGAACAGGGCCCGTTGTACCCGTTTGCTCTAGGGGTACGGCTTTTAGCAGGTAGAGACTCGTATCGGGCCCCGGGGCGAGAGGGGACGGTGACACGGGCCCAAGATCTCACTGTTCCTTTTTTCTTGGCTCTAGGTTAAGTTCAGCAAACATTTCATATTTGATGGGCAATCTAGAAGAGATATGTTCTTTCCAGCAAATGCTCGTACAGTCTTTAGAAGAGTGCACCAAGTAAGTACGGCGCTGAAAATCTGTGAAATTCAGATAGTACAGTGGATAGGTCTAGAGTGCGCATCAGTGTAATTCTAGAACTTCTGTTTCCAAAGGTGGAAACAGTGATTTTGAATCTTTTGGGTTATCAGCTCTTCTAGTAGAAGTTGTGGTTTTGACACTGTTTTTTTCTAGTCGGGGTCTCTGCAGGCAACATTTCCTGATGAGAAAGGAGAGAGGCTTGCCTTGAGCACAGTTTACGGCGGGGGAGGGGCCCGGGGAGGCCGGACTCCTGCGTGGGTTGCCCCTGGCTGCCAGGAAGCTGCGGAGCAGGGATGTGCTGGGGTCATCTTTCCAGGGGACTTTGGAGGGTGGGGAGGCATGTTCCCCCAGACTGACTTTTTGCGAGACTGTTTGGTCCTGGGTTAACATGAGACATGAAAAGGTTAGGGTCAGTTTACTGACCTGAGTAGCATAGTTCACGGAGTTTACGTAGTTGACGGAGCTCGAAGGGTGTCGGAGGGCGGGAAGTCCTGATGCGTGTGAGAGCCGCCACGTGACCTCTGGTGTTTGCTTACCGTGGACCTGACACAGCAGGGGGACACTCGCTACGTCAGACTCCATTTCTTTAGCCAACACAAGGACCAGGTCACGTTTTCTCTTGGAATCCGGTTGCTCTCTGGTTTGTCCTTCTGTAGTCTCCTGTCTTTGTCAGTGTGGGAAGCGTGAAGGGTGCCGTGCCCCCGGGCCCCAGGCTCACAGCTGGCTGTGCTCGGAGCAGGAGCCAGGGTCCCCGTGGGCCCTCCCCACCGGAAGGCGTGCAGGGGAGGCGCAGGGGCAGCGCTTGCTCCCCCCGGGGCGGTTTGTGGCCGTGGAGAGTGGGGAGGTGCTGCTTGCTTCTGGTGAACGGAGGGGGTTTGCCCTCACTTTGGGGTCTTTGCAGGAGGCCGGCCCCGGGAGGACGTCGGCACTTGCCCCTGCTTTCCCCACTGGCTGTCGAGGAGGCGGACTAAAGGCATTCATATTTCCGCAGCACGATTGCAGCGCCTCTTCTGGGCCTCCCGTCAGGCTTGCGAAAGCACACGGGTATCCCTGTCTACACCGCACATGTGTGGATCTGAACGCTGAGCTTCAGGGGGGAGCATGAACTGAGAGCCAGCACCCAGTCCGGTCAGGCCTGTGCGGCTCATGACGTAGGAGGACTCAGGTGTTGTTGCGGTCAGGCTCCTCGAGGGCACGGTGCCCAGGCACGGACGTCGGGTTTGCCGTGGAGGAGATGGGTTTTCCTGGTCGTCTTTGATCGGGCGCGTTCGGAGCGTGCTCCGAGATGGGCGCAGAGTTCAGGCCCACAGTCCCAGGTGTCCCCCCCTGCCTGTGGTTTTCTCTTGGGGTTTTGCTGCCTCGGCCACACAGAGACCCAGAGACACTCTGTGTCCTTGTCCAGATGCCAGCTGTCTCCAGAATCTTCCTCTCTGGCCCTCTCCTGCATTCAGACAGTTGCTTTTATATTTTGTTCAAGGTTTGTGTGTCTGCAGGTTGATAGGAGTGATGAGGCTGCAGCCGCAGGTGGACCGCCGTGGAGGATGGGCCCGGCTGTGGGCTCGGCCCCCGTGCTGGAGCCGCCGCACCCGCCCGCCCAGGACGGCCCCGCGCGCTCTGCGTCCGCTCTTGGTGCTGGGCGTCCCTCTCTGTTCTTCCTGTTCTTGAGAGCTTGTGCCTCTTCCAGGCTCAGCAGCGGCGCCAGCCTAGACTTGGGAGGGGAGGGGTGTGTGGCCGTGCTCGGCTCTAGCTTTCGCCTGAAGGGAAAGCGGGCTGTGTGCGCGCGCTCCCGTCTTGGTGCCACTTGAGTAGAAACCTCACCGACAATGTATTTATGATTTAGGCATTTCTCTCCCTGTCCAAAGCCCGGATGTGGGGTTCTGGCTGTGATGCGCACAGGTGGGCGGTGGCGGGATGCTGGAGAGCAGGAAGGGGGTTAGTTCGATGCCTCCCAGCCCAGCGGCCGTCCAGGTGGGGCCCTCCCCTGCTGGACCGCGGGGGGGGGGGGGGACACTGAGGTTCTGGGATTTGTGGGTTCTGTGTTCACAGAGGTGGTCTCTGAGGAGGGCTCGGATTCTGTGTTCGTTCCCTGTCAGCTTCCTGACTCTAAACTTGGGCTGATTTCCTTTGTGTTGTGTGTCTCCAGGCTGCCAGAAGCCCAGCAGAGAGTCGGAGGCTGCTTTTTAAATCTGATGCCGCAGATGAAAGCCTTGTACCTCGCGTACTGTGCCAACCACCCGTCCGCAGTGAGCGTCCTCACGGAGCACAGGTGCGCGCCGGCCCCCTCGCCTGGAGGGAGGCGAGCTGGGGGGGGGGCACGCACCCCCCGTGCTGGCTCATTTTGGCCACACGTTGCATGAAATACAGTGCTGATATTCACTTGTTTGTTCAACGATTAGTGTCTTAATCACCATGTAAGCCGAGTGCCCGAGAAGCATCGGTAAGGGGTCTCTGAGGTGCTGAGTAGCATTTTTGAGGTGGAAAACGGTGTTATAGACGTCTCCCTTCAGCCTGGAGCCCTTGGGGCAGTGGTTTGGAGGAGCTGGTGGGATCCCAGGGAGCTGCAGGCTGAACCCAGAGCGCCAGAGCCCCGCTTCTCCCAGTTCGTAAGAGTGGGGGTGCGGGAAGTGTAGCTGGGCGGGCTGCCAGAGATGCTGGGTTGATAATTAGGGCCGGTGTGCGTGTTTACGTATACACTGAGGTTTCACTGCATACGTATATATGTGTGTGTGTGTATATATTTGTACATGTGCAGTTCCGTTTACATATAGTAAAACCTCGGTGTGTGGGCGTAATTCATCCAGGAAACATGCTTGTCATCCAAAGCACTCATGTATCAAAACGAATTTCAAGAACCGTTGACTTGGTTTGGTCATGTGATGTTTGGTGTCCCACACCGCTCGTATTGCAAGGCGTCGCTCCTTTATCAGGTTAAAATTTATTAGCAATGTTGGCTCGTCTTGAGGAACACCCACAGAACACGTTACTCGCAATCCAAGGTTTCACGGTGTGTGTGTAAAAACATAAAATGCCTGGCAGAGAAAATACTTGGTAATACTGCGTGTGCTCTTCACACTCTGAATTATTCTGTGTCCAAAACCTGCAGGGCCGCCTCTCTAGAGCCTTGCCATCTAATGATGTAGCGGTATGTAAATTTAGATTGAAATAAATTTAAGCAAAATTAAACATTCAGACGGACTAGGCCACTTCATGTCCTCGGTCATCGTAAGGGCCTGGCCAGAGAGCAGTGCGTGGAGTGAAGTTGTCATCCTAGGGACTCTGATTGTTTAGCAGTCGTCCGAGCCCTGCGTGAGTGACCACGTGTGGTCTGGGATGGATTCCAGCCTCCTCGCAGGTCCCCCGTCACCAGCCAGGGCTCGTGCCCGCTCTCCACCCCGCACCTGTCGGCATCCGGGCGGTGTGCGGGGGCGCTCAGCCCGTCCGCGGAGCACCCCGGTGCTGTGGGCGTGTTCTGGAAGGAGAATGGAACCCCTTCCACCTGTGAAAATAATAAGCTTAGGGCTGGTCTCACAGGCACACCCTCGGACTGGAGGCCGCTGGCCTCAGCTCTTCAGCCTGGAACAGAGCGCGTGGAACCGCACAGGTTTCCTGCTGGTTTGGGGAGAAAATGCCATGCCTTTTGCCAAGAAGCGGAAGGGGTGGGACAGTGGCTCGGCCCCCGGCCCAGGCTGCTCTGAGCACCGAGGTTCTGTTTCTGCTTCTCGGGCATCAACTTTTAGGAAGTGTGTTAGGAAAATTTTCACAGTGACTTTTGAAAACAGCAATTAAATTGTTTTAAGCCACAAATGAAAGAAATTTTAGTGGCATAAAGGGTATGTATAGTAAATATATATGTGTTAAATTTTTTTAATGTTTATTTTTGAGAGAGAACGAGCGAGGGGGGAGGGGCAGAGAGAGAGGGAGACACAGAATTGGAAGCAGCTCCAGACTCTGAGCTGTCAGCACAGAGCCCAACGTGGGGCTCGAACTCCCGAACCATGAGATCATGACCTGACCTGAAGTCGGATGCTCAACCAACTGGGCCCTTCAGGCCCCCCTAGTTGAGTATATGTTTAAGTTGGTTTATTTTTGAGAGAGAGAGAGAGAGAGAGAGAGAGACAGTGCAAGTGGGGGAGGGGCAGGGAGAGAGGATCCCAAGCCGACCCTGCATTGTCAGGACTCAGGCCCACAACCGGGAGATGATGACCTGAGCTGAAATCAAGAATTGGGTGCTTAACTGACAGAGCCCCTGCCCCCCGTGCCCCCAGTTCTAGTTAAATGGTTAATGAAGTAATTTAACTTAAAGACTCTTGGTAAGCAGGTATGGCTGGGCTATTTATAAACTGAGCTGAGGCTCAGGGGTGGCATCGCATGAGTGTGGCCGGGTCCTGTGGCAGCGGAGGGAGAGCCTCTGGCTCCTTTTGACCTGGTTTGAGCCCTGCCTCCGACTCAGCTGGTGAGCCGTGGGTAAGTGCCGTGCTTTCCCCGGGTTTTAGGGCCCTCCTTGCCAAGTGCCGATTGGTGGGGTTATTGTAGGCAGTACGCAGATGGAGCGGGTCGGAACCGGCTGAGCGAGGCAAGCGCTCCAGAGTGAACACTAACTGCGCCCTGCCCCAGAGGACCTGTGCGCTTGCGTCCTCGGAGCGCTCTCGCGCCCGGGGGCTCCGTGTGCACCGAAAGGAAGGGAGGTCGGGTGTGCAGTGTTGGCGGAAGTCAGCCCCGAGGGACCGCAGCCCCTGTGCCGTTAGGCCTGTCTCCTCGCCCATGTGCAGGGGGCTGCTGGGAGGGCCCACACCTTCCTAAAGCCGGGAAGCGTGTGCGCCCGTGCCTGTCCCCCACCTCCTGGGAGTTAGAATGGCCACCAAAGTTGAATGCAGGGATTATCTCTGCGTTTGTGCGGGTCCCTCAGGAATTAGTGACGCGGCCACGGGCGAGGTCTGTAGAGAGCAGACAGGATGTTAGGGTGAAATTGAAACTCTTTAAAATTCTCACTCTGCCTCCATTTTGTGGGGTGTGAGTCAGGCTGGGAGTATAGCGTGTGGGGTGCACTGTGTTGGGGTTGGTTCTAAATATTTTTCCCTGTAGAAGTGAATTCCAAAGACAACATTTAAAGGGATTCACGGTTCCCAGAACCGTTCAGACTCTGGAGGGAGCTGCATGCGCATAGGTGCTGTCTGTCCTGGTGACCGTTGGTGACCCCCCTGGACCGACGGCGCCGCCTGTGCCCACGGTGACGGGGCAGGCCCTGTCGCGCCCCCACACGGCGCGTTGCGGGGTGGGGATCAAGGCGCGCGGGTGCCCGGCAGGATGTGCTGCCCCTGTGCCCTCCTGAGGTGTAGGGGCAGCGAGGGGCCCCCGCTCTGCCCGCCAGCCCCCTGCTTCCCCAGTGTAAGCCGGAGCTCCTGGCCGCGTGCTCGGCCCGCTCTGGCGCCTTGGCCGTCACCGGTCTGCTCCCGCCACGCGGGCGCCGTGCAGGGGCCGCGTTTACAGCTCAGTTACCCTGTTTTTGTGTTGAGGACGATGTTGAAGGATTGATTCATTGTACGGATTTGAGGTGTTAAAGTCTGTATTTGCCATCGTGTGACTGCGCGTTGTGTTTGAGTTCTGCGTGTGAGCCTTGGGAAGGCCTACACCGGCTGCCAGTGCTGCGAAGTGGAGCCTGGGCGCCTCTGCGTTGCCACCCGAGTGGAGGTGTGTCGGGGCTGCCCGGCTTGGACGAGTTAGGTAATGCAGTCTGTAAAATGAGGTTTGTCTTTCTTCCCCGGCACTGTGATTGTTGACTTGGTGCTTGGCTGCGTGGTAGTTCTCTGTGTGCGTGTCCCTTTGGTGGCGGCCCCAGTGTCCTTCCAGTCACCGCGGAGGGATGTGCTGTGTAGGGCTGGTCGCCAGCGTCCGAGAAATTAAGCTGAAAGGACCGCTGTCTCCCCGAGGTCGCCGTCCCAGCTCTCTGGGGTTTTTATGCCAGATGTAAAATAAGACGAAACACAGTCTAAAAAGACCTAACTGCACATGCTCCTGCATTCTGGGATCATGGATGTCGGAGGAAGGGACTTTGGTTTGCATAAATTTCTCTTAAGTTCTTAGTGTTTGGGTGTTTCTGGAGGGTGAGGAGTAGAACTTAGTTCTGTTACTTTTTCTCTGCCTTAAATAGAAAATTTCATACCTCATATCAAAAATGACTATCCTGAATGGACTTTCCTGTGGTTTTTCCTGTGGTAGGAGGGGCCCTGCATGGATTTTATTTAAAGGAGCTTAGGGGCGCCTGGGTGGCTCAGTTGGTTGAGTGTCCGGCTAACTTGATCTTGGCTCAGCTCATGATTTCACGGTTTGTGGGTTCGAGCCCTGTGCCAGGCTCTGAGCTGACAGAATGGAGCCTGCTTGAGGTTCTCTCTGTGTCTCTTTGCCCCTCCTCTGCTCATGCAGTCTCTGTGTGTCTCTCTCTCAGAAAAACAAAGGAGTCAAAATACACTCCTGGTACCGTAAAGTTCCGATTTTACAGGGCTGCGCTTAGTCAGTTGTCCAGCACTTAGAGAAATGCTGGTAACATGCGTTCCTCCTCCGAAGCTGTTTTTGCACCCTCCTGTGCGGGGGCGGGGAGGGCGGGTGGAGGAGACGGGCATTGCTGAGGAAGCAGGAGTGAGGCGTGTGGCACAGGCCCCGTGTGTGAGACACAAAGCATTTATAGTCAGAGGGGCCAGACCCCAGGCTCCCCGGCCCTCCTCGGGGTCAGCCTCCACCCCTTCCAAGGAGGACAGAGGCCTCCTTCTCCCTGGGTGCCCTTCCTCTGTGGACGGGCATGCTGAGGATGCTGTGTGGCAGCCCCGGGATCGCTGCTGGGGATGCTTGTCCGGGAGCCTTCGTCTGGTGCCCTCCCTTCCTCCCCGCCCTCCATCTATGCTGAGCAGAGGGGAGTGGCGGGGAGCGGGGAGGGTCCGCCTGGGAACACGCCTCCGTTGCCCACCCCCCTGGCGGGGAGAAGTCTGGTGGAAGGAGGGAGGAAGCACACAGGCGCTCCCGGGGCTGCTAACAGAGCCCCGTGGCGCCTGGTGTAGACGCTGGACCACCACCCGGCCAGGCTTCTGTCCTCGAAGCCCCGGGGTTTCCCCGGCAGAACCATCCTCTGAAGACCGGAAGTTCCCTCCGCAGTATGTTGAATCGTATCTTAACGACGACTTTGATGGCTTTAAGTTGTGTCACCACGAAGGGCTGAGTTACAGGAATGAAAATCATTTTCTCATCCTTGTAAGAATGTTCAGTTTTCATAACTAGGGTTATATGAAACCTTTCCCCATTTTTATAATTTGCTTTGACTTTGATAATACCTTCAAAACGTGTGCGTGTGTTTGTGTGGGCAGGCTGGTGGGCGCTGCCCCCCGCACTGGTCCGTGCGGCTCACAGTGTGGCCACTGCCGCTCAGCGTCCCATGTGTGACCAGGCCCCCTGGTTTTCGTAAGCCCAAGTTCAGGGAGCAGTAGCTTTCTAAAGAAGTCTTGCAAACATAAGAAACGTAAGACTAGCTTCATATGATTGATTCATTTGTTTTCAACCTGAAGTGTGAAATTTTTTATTTCTGAGTTGGTTAAGTGAACCACTTTTCCCTGGTAGGTGTGACCCCGGAGTTGACGTGAGGTCACCTGCGGTCGGATAAGAGGCGGGCTGTGCCAACACCGATTCTCGTGTTGATGTTTCCAGTGTGAGCTCCGTTCAGTTGAACTGTAGGAAACTCGTGCTCCTGGCTTTTGAACTGGCAGTTTCAAGTGCTCTAGCCTAAGTGTGCTGTGTGTGTTTTCACCAGGGGCCCTTAGTGTGGCAGGTGGGTGGGTGTGGCTGAGGGGCGGTGAGGGGATGGAGGAGGTGCGGTCAGACCAGGCAGCCTGGCTGAGGACTGATGTGCCCAGTTATTCTGAGGGTCTTCACGTTTCTTGGCTTCATGTGTAGTGTTCTTCCCAGCAGGTGATGTGGGGGCTCAGAGGTCACCCTGCTCTGCGCAGGGCTGACTGAGCTGGTGCCTGCCCGTCCCGCTGCCTGTCTGACCCTCACTTCCTTGTCTGCAGTGGCGGGTGAGGCAACAGTGAGGAACGCAGGTGGGGCTCCCAGCCTGGACCCCCAATGTCCTGTGCACTAGAGATGCAGGTGCCAGGGCTCCTGTCCTCAGCATGAGTCCTGATGGGCCGGTGCCCGAGTGTGGTGCTCGCTGCGGCACGCCTGGCCCGCTTGAGTCATTCTCGATGCCGTGGCTGTTGAACTGGAGCATCTGGGGGAATCCCGAGTGCACGGTCGTGGAGGCCTCACGAGGGCCTTGCTGGCTGTCGGGGTAGGTGAGCAGTGGAGGAGGGGGCAGGAGTGGGAGAGAGGCAGGCACAGTGTTCAGCCTTTGGGATTTCCAGATGTGCGTCCGGTCTCCCCGTCTGCAAGCGCAGCGCTCTGTAGCCGCGGCTGAGTGAGGCGGTGAGGTGACGGCGGCGGCCGCTGCGCGCAGAGTGCTTCGGGCTGCGGGGCGGCCTCCTGTGCGCCCAGAGCGTCCGCGCCCCGGTTCACGTCACTGTGGCCGCGAAAGCCTCTGTTGCACCAGCTCGAGGGACCCAGAGGAACGGTCGTCTCGCTGGGCTGTGCACGAGGCTCGCTCGCGGCGTTCCCGTTCGGCGTCTCGGTGTAGCCGGCGCCGGCCTGGCTCCAGGCACGCGGAGTCAGAGGCCTCACTGGCTGGCAAGCCCGGTGCCACCGGCGGGGCGGGCATCCTCGCGGGCCCTGACCGCCGCGCCGTCGCTCTGTCCGCTCAGCGAGCAGCTGGGAGAGTTCATGGAGACCAGAGGCGCCAGCAGCCCCGGCATCCTGGTGCTGACCACCGGCCTCAGCAGACCGTTCATGCGCCTGGACAAGTACCCCACGCTGCTCAAGGAGCTGGAGAGACACATGGAGGTACCGCCCGCTGCCCCTCCGCGGTCAGGGAGGCTGGCGGCTCTGCCGGCCGGCCCAGCAAGCGGGTTTCCGCAGGGCTTTTCACTTTTGGGGTTTTCAAGCCGGTTCTGTTAAATAGTAAGTTTTCTCCTTCCCCTCCCTCTACAAAATTCCATGCCCTCCTCCATCCCCGTCACGCATGCTGCTGTGAGAAACCTCTCCAAAAGCTGTAAAACGTTAAGCTCAGTGTCCAGCAGCACTGAGGTGCCCCGTTAGGAACGCTTGGGCACAGATGGTAAGTCGTGTTTGTACAGTAAGAGGAGGGCAAGACCCCCTCAGTTCGCGGTGGGTGTTCATCATCTTGAACGACAGACTGCAGGCCTGACGGACTCCCGGCTTCGAGCTGCTGTGTGTGGCTGGAGGTCGGTGACCCGTCCCTGTGAGGGGAGGCCCTGCGGCCCCCTCCTCGCCACCCCCTCTGCTCTGTGGTTCCAGAGCCTCCGTGAGGCCGGCGCGGGGGGGACGTGCGCTCCCGCCGTGGGCCTGTGTCTTCTATCCGCGGGTCCCCCGACGTCCAGCGGGCCCGCGGGACAGACGGCACCTCGGGGCTGAGGCAGGCGGGCCTGTTGTGGGTCAGGGTGGTGTCACGCTGGTCTCTAGAGTGCCTTTTGAAGAACAAGTTTGCCTCACAAAGCTCATGGTGTTTCTTTTATTCAAAGGATTATCATCCAGATAGACAAGATATTCAAAAATCCATGACTGCCTTCAAAAACCTCTCAGTAAGTGATTAAGCATGTTTTGGTTCCCCCCCTCCAACATTACTGTGACAAATGTAGAAAAATTTATTCCCTAAAACAGTCTGGTGAGAAAAGAAATCGAGAGCGAGAGTTTGGATGTGCTCAAGTACAGAGTAGCCCCCAGTTCACTCACACGGTGGTGAACTCACACGCTTCACGGGGCTGTGACACCAGGAAAAGGATCGCCCGCCTTTAAAACGGCATCGCGTGATCGATGCTGTGGCCCCTCAGGAAGGCCCTGCTCTGCGGGCCGGGTCTTCTCTGAGGGCGAGGTGGGCCCACGTGCAGCGCGCCCTCCTGGCCCTGCTCGGTCCCTTCCCGTCCGGTCTGCTCTTCTTGTAGGAGCAGCGGGATCTGCTGTGCTGCTCTGAACCCCTTTCTCATTCCAGAGCTCTTGATTCCGTGTGTGAATTCAACCTTCCCGCTGCAGCAGATGCCGTGTCTGAGTCCCGTGGCCGGTTCCTGGGACTCTGGAGCCCCGGGCCCCTGACCGAGGTGTTGTGTGTCCAGGCCCAGTGTCAGGAGGTGCGGAAGAGGAAGGAGCTGGAGCTGCAGATCCTGACGGAAGCCATCCGGAGCTGGGAGGGGGACGCCATCACGACCCTGGGCAGCGTGCTGTACATGTCCCAGGTCATGGTCCAGTGTGCCGGGAGTGAGGTACGCGGGGCCCTCCGGAGCGGCTAGGGACACAGGTGGAGGGGCGGGCGGCCACGGAGCCGGTGCGGCGCCTGTTTGGTCTCCGGTCACGTTGTTCGGGAAGCATTCAGGTGCCCTGGGGAGAAAGGGGGCTGAGCTGGATGTCATTGTGTTAAGTGTAATTTGTTTGGTAAATGCTTTGTCAGATTCCTCAGCGACAGACAAGAAGGAAAACACTTAAGAATGTTATGCTTTTGTGATCATGTAATGGATTTTAAGTTTAATAGGATTCTTTTATCCTAATTTGTCATCTTTTATCCTTGCTGAACGTAGAAGTGGTTTCTGGTATATCGGGGAGGCTTCCCTCACCATGGACTTGACTGGTTCGGGTCCAGCCAGGAGGAATTACGATCAGTCTGTGTCCGCTAAAGGCGGCATCCGGGCAGGACCACTTACACCCCCGACATTCCCCAGAGCAGTGTGGGTGCCCCTGCCTGGCCCGGCCTGCCCGCCACGGGCATACTAGGAAGTCCGGCCCGATGCTTCGGGTCTTTGTGCCTTTTCTGCTCGCTCTCCTGGTTGGCAGTTTCTTGTGGAGATCTGTGGTCTCGTGGGTTTGGGTGAAGTGAGAGGTAAGACCAGGATCTTGTGTCACCGCCTCGGATTTTGCTGCGCTACATGTTCACTGGGCCACTGAGCACGTCTCTTGGGGCGTTTCTTCCTACTGTGTACGTGTACAAACACCAGTAACAGTGCGATCAAAACATGCTCGTGACTCGCTTCCACACATGAAACTCTTAGGACTGTGAGAAAGCAGACCTAACTTCGATAGGGGACCCTAAGAAGTTATGACTGTCTTTCCTGCTTTGACCAAAAATCTTACCAGAAACCATGTTTTACTCACGTCCTTCTAAACTCTGGGAAATGTTTCTTTAGTGTTTGAACAGTGTTTTCTTCAGAATACTAGATCCGTAGAACAGTGCGAGGGGCTGCCCACGAAGTGGCTCCACGTTAGGACTGAGAAGGGGCTGAGCGGTGGTGCAGGTCTCCTCGTGGGGGGCCCTCAAGCCCTGCGCGGGGGCGTCTTCATGAACAGAGGGTGAGAGGGGCCGTGAGATGAGCTCAGAGTGCAGGGCCTGTTCCAAGGACACTTTGCGGGCGGGCGACATCGAGGAGGGGCCTGAGGAGCCCGTGTCCCGACCTGGGCTTCCGTGGGCCGTGTGGACGTGGTGGCTGGGGAGGGGCCGTCTGCTGGCCTCAGCCTCCCTCCACGTTCCTGGGCACTTGCTTTTTTCCCCCTCTCACCTTATTGAAGCAAATGGTTTTTAATATAAGTGCTTTTCAGTCTTCCGTGTAAACTAGGTAAGGTTTACAGCATGGATGAACGCTTGAAGGGAGGTGTCAGGAATCACCGAGTTGAAGTTAACACTTTATACCCTGCCCTCCCGTTTAGCGTGGAAGGCCCACCTGGCCTCCCTCACAGCCCGTAAACTTGACAAGTTCTATTCTCTGTCAACCACCAGAAGGAGAGTTTAGATTAATTAAAAAGAGTTAATGGCAGGGCTGAACTCCTTTAACCAGCTTTAAAAATTTTTTTTTTAACATTTATTTATTTTTGAGAGAGAGAGCATGAGCAGGGGAGGGGCAGAGAGAGAGGGAGACACAGAATCTGAAGCAGGTTCCAGGCTTCGAGCTGTTAGCCCAGAGCCTGACGTGGGGCTTGAACCTACAGACTGTGAGATCATGACCTGAGCCGAAGGTGGATATCCGCTCAACCAACAAAGCCCCCCAGGCGCCCTTTTTTGTAAAAAAGATGTTACATGGGCTACTGTTGAGTCTAAGACTTTATCATAATTCTGTTTCTATTTAATTTAGCTCATAAACTTGGTAGAAAGATGGACACACAGATTACGTTTCGTAAGGCGGAACGTAACACAAAACACATTTGTGTGTTTTGAAACCAGTCGCTTGGATTTGTTTGCCCTTTTCCATCAGGAAAAGAACGAGAGGTACCTGCTGCTCTTCCCGAACAGTTTGCTGATGCTGTCCGCCAGCCCCAGGATGAGTGGCTTCATCTACCAGGTAAAGGGCATTGTGGGTTTCCACGCTGTGCTTCACTGCGGGTCTGGAGTCCGTCCCGGGCTTGTTTTGGATCTTGGATGGAGGACGACACGTGTCCTCGTGTGCTGTGCGTGGTGCTGCATGGATAGTGTCACGTGGTCCAGTGGGGCACATGCAGCCGGTTTCCGTGTGACTGCAGATGTCCCCATGCTGATCCTCGGCGAGCACGGGGGGCGTCCAGGGACCTCTGCAGGGAGGGCACAGGCTGGGGTGACCCGCCCGAGTCCTGTCTTTGTTGCCCCTTCTTTCCTGGCCACCGTGGTGCCTGGTGGGCACGGAGCCGGGGACCCTGGCTGAGGCCGGCGACACACCTAGTAGAGAGTGATCCCAGAGCTTGTGTCTGGCCGGGACACAGACACAGAGAAGTGATCCCGTAGCCTGTGTCTGGCCAGGACACGGAGAAGGCGGCCAGCTGGCGTGAGGAGGACACGCGAAGCGAGAGGTCTGGTGTCTCCCCAGAAATGGAGCCTGTGGCGTCAAGTAGCTTAGTTTTTCTGAGAGCTGATTCTGGCCTCACCGCCCGTTTTCTGTGACTCGGAGCAGCCCGCGCTCTCCCGCTTGTTCCCGGGCCTGGCCAGTCCTCAGTCCCAGCGCGCTGCTCCGTGTCGTCCCAGAGACGCACATGCGTGGGCCCTGAGTCCCGGGTGCTGGTGGCGTGTGCGCGCCTCTGCAGAGAGCTTGGTCCCCAGAGGGGGGGTTGTCACACACGTACCCCAGAAGGAGCACCGTACACTTGATGAAGCTGACGTGTATAGTAGGCCCAGCTGTGCTTCCGAGTTCGTGAGTGTGCTGCTGGACAGGCGCCTGCCTCGGCTCCTCCAAATCAGCAGCGCCCCCTCACCGGCGGCCCCGCTAAACACAAAGCCGAGTCCTTTCTGCCAGCGCACTCTGGCTTCGTGCATTGTACCCGGAGAGTCTGGGACCGGTTCTGCCAGGGCAGGCTTGGTACCCTGCTACTTCGCCCTGGGCATTGGCGTCACCATGCCGGGGGGGGGGGGGGGGCACCCTGCCGCCATCCGGCCCCTGCTTTCCCGTTGTGTGCATGGTGGCCTGGGAGGGGTGTCGAGTGCTGTGACCGTGGTTGGTGCATTGTCAGCATCCACATCAGGCTTTGAGGGACGTGGAGAAGCATCGAGTCCAAGAATGTGCGTGCACCAGTGTTGCTGCAGGTTAAGCACGTGCTGTGGCTGCCTTTCCTCTAGAACTTCCCGGAGCCGCCACTGCAGCTGGGAGCACGGAGGCGAGGAGGCAGGGTACAGTGGCTTCCCAGTGCCTCTGAGCAGAAATGCCCGGCACCGTCTAATGTGCCACCTGCCGCCCTTGTGGACGGGCACCCTGCTTGCGCGGATGGGCGGGCAGCTGACCTGTGTACTGTCCATGGGAGCAGGAGCGCCCAGCCGGCCGCGCCCCCGCTGGGCCCCCGCAGGCCCCTTCCCCTGCCCAGTTGCGGTGTGGCCCTGCGCTCCGCCGCTTCCCCGGAGCCTTGGCCGTTTTTCGCCTCCTGCTGTTGGTGGTGGTTTGCTTGCAGCCCGATGCAACTCGGAAAAGCATCAGATACAATTTGGGTTTGTTTTGGACCTTACTGCACCTCACTGTTGGCTCGGTTTTTGTTTTATTGTGGTGTTATGGTTTCTTATTTGATGCAAAAGTCTGTAATACACATGCACACGGCAGCAGTCAGAGAGCTGTTTCACTTGACGGAGTTCTGCTGCCCTTTCTAAAATCATTAATACTTGTTTTGATAACCGTACCTTCTCTGCTAGAAAAGCACTAATTGTTTTTTTTTGGTGGGGGGGATCTTTTTTAGGGAAAGCTACCAACGACAGGAATGACAATCACAAAGCTTGAGGACAGTGAAAATCATAGAAATGCATTTGAGATATCAGGTGACAGGCACAGACTTGTGGCCGCTGTGTGTCCGGGGGTGAGCGGCCGCTCGCCGTGCGTGTGCGCGCTGGGGCCGGGCCGCCCGACGGCGGTGGGGGTGTGTGCAGGCTCGCCGCCCGCCCGCCCGCGACAGTGTCTCTCTCCCCCGCAGGGAGCATGATCGAGCGCATCTTGGTGTCGTGCAGCAGCCAGCAGGACCTGCACGAGTGGGTGGACCACCTGCAGAAGCAGACGAAGGTCGCCTCTGTCGGCAACCCCACCATCAAGCCCCACTCCGTGCCATCGCACACTGTAAGGACCCCGCTGGGGGGGGGGGGCAGGGTGGCGTCAGCACGCGAGCAGGTGCTGTGGAGCACCATCCGCAGGCGGGGCAGGAGGACACATTCGGGCCTGCGTTTCTCTGGGGATCCGGGCAGGTCCCTGTCGCGCAGCTGACGGCTCCTAGGTGGTGCCTCCCCGCATGCGGTTTGGTGGCAGGCGGCTCGGAGCTGCCTCTGCTCAGGGGGGCCTAGGAGACCAGCTTGCGGGGGTTTTCACCTAAAACCTCAAGAACTGCCCGTCCAGGTGTGCTTTTGTGTTTTCCTGAGAATCTTAACTGTACTTGTTGCATCAGAAAACCCAAATGTTTATGGTGGTCCAAAGGGCAAGGGGCGCCTGGGTGCCTCAGCTGGGCATCCAGCTCCTGATGTCGGCTCAGGTCGTGATCCGGGTTTGTGGGATCTTGGGATCAAGCCCTGGGTGGGGCTGCTGCGCCTTGAGCACGGGGCCTGCAGCGTGTTCTCTCTCCCCTCCCGCCCCTCCCCCCATGCACTGTCTCTAAAATAAGAACATGATAAAAGGGTCAGACACACGTGGAAGGCTCTAAAAATGTGGCTTTTGACTCATTGTTTTGGTTTCAGGAGATCCATTTATCTTCTTAGAAGAGCTAACCAGCTCTTTGACTTTGTAAAGACTTAAACATTTCACAGAACCTCAGCACAAAGTGTCCGTGGAGTTTAAAACTGACCCTTAGGTGTTTTGTGCTTAAGATGCTGGACTGCAGTTTCTCGTGTGCTCCTCCTCCTCAGTGATAAAGTACACGCGCCTCCCCTCAGATGACCTGGGGCACACTGATTCTCAGCCTGCGTCATGCGGCCGTGAGCTTTATTCGGACTTTGCTCTGTGTGGCTCAGCCCTGCGTCCACATCCGTACCGCTGCCGTGCTCGCTTGGGAACCGACTGCGGCCAGCATTCCTTTTCTTCTTCTTTCTTTTTTTTTTTTTTGATATTTATTAATTTTGAGAGTGCATGCATGAGCGGGGAGGGGCAGAGGGAGAGGGAGAAAATCCCAGGGGGACTCCGCGCTGTCAGCACAGAGCCCGATAGGGGACCCAAGCTCACAGAACCGTGAGATCATGACCTGCGCCGATACAAGATTCGGGTGCTTAACTGAGTGAGCCCCCGGCGCCCCCGGCAGCGTGGCGTTCTGGTGAGTTTTATTGTACTCGATTTCTCTGGACAGCAGCAGGTGGAAAGTAGCCTCCTAGTTTTGCCAGTGCTGCATTTTGAGTGGCCCTGCCAGTTGTAACTTCTCCGTACTGGGAGAAAAGAATGCTATAGCCACTCAGCTTCCAGGGAACTGACTATATTGCAGAGCTGCTGTGTGTGCCCGGGTGCGTCCTGAGGGGACGTGGTGGTCAGGACTGCGTCACGTCCCTGACCCCCGCAGCGCGAGTCCACGTCAGGGAGGACTTGGCTCTCGACCGGCAGTGTGCCTCACGCACAGGCTTCTCCAGGGCTGGGCGCCCCTCGGAGGGGCTTATCTCCCCCCACTCGGAGTCTACCGTGAAGAGTCTCACCGAGGCACAGCCCGTGGAGAGACCAGTCCAAATAGGACGGCGCTGTGACTGCCAGAGGGGGGACGTTTGCGGTGTCCTCCTCCTGTGAGCGCACGGGGCACGTAGGCGGGCACTGCGCCGGCCCCGGAGCCCCACGGTGCCAGCCGGTGCCAGGCTCCTCGCTCAGCATGTCCCACGTGGGCAGTTCTTGTGAGTGACGGCCTCACTCTCTGATTTCCAGCACCCAGAACACTCGCTCTCTATGAAGCCTTGTTCTTTTGGGTAGTTCGAGGTCATGGGCTGATTTTGAGTATTCTTGAACATTTTTGCATTTATGTCAACATGATTGAATATTTTCAGTTTCTCCAGGAAGATAAACCCTATCATTCTCCCAAAAACTAGATTTTATATAACTTTATTTTTATTAGGGCTGACTTTTCTGAGAAAGCACCTTGCTCTGTACTAGGGATCGGCGGGCTTTTCCTGTAAGAGGAGAATACTTTCAGTTCTGTGGGTGGTGTGGGTTTTGTGGCAGTTGTTGCTTAGCTTTACAGCCGCGCTGTGTCCCGGGAAGAATTACTCATGTGTTCATTCGTTTATTTAACGAGAACAGCATTTGGCTCTAGATTCGCCTACCCTTAAAACACCAGGCGGTAAGGATGGGACTGGGGAGAATGACCCTCCCCGCCCTCCACGTTTTCCAGGACAAGAAACGCCTGTTCTCGTAAAAATTGTCATCGTGCTCAGGGGAACCCTTTGTGCGGGGTCCTCCGCGGCAGATGGGGGTGGTGGTGGGCGCCGGGCTCTGGGTCCCCGCACCCTGCTGCTGCCCCCCATGCTGACCCGTCGCGGACGGACAGGCATCCCGGCAGTTGCCTGCTTGGGATTGGAGAGTGAAGAAATGACGGCAGCGTGGGGGTTTCGCCCTGGGTGTGTTTGAGGAATGTGCGGAGCCTCGTGGGTCTGGCTGAGGGACCCCGGTGACGGCTGTCACGTTCCGCCATCCCCTCTGTCCGCCAGCTCCCCTCTCATTCCATCGCCCCGTCCGGCAAGCACGCCGACAGCAAGCCTGTGCCCCTGACGCCCGCCTACCACACGCTGCCGCACCCCTCCCATCACGGCACTCCGCACACCACCATCAACTGGGGGCCGCTGGAGCCTCCGAAGACCCCCAAGCCGTGGAGCCTGAGCTGCCTGCGCCCCGCCCCGCCCCTGCGGCCTTCGGCTGCTCTCTGCTACAAGGAGGTGAGGTCTGAGCGTGGCCGTGGTGAGTCCCGAAATCCGGGAAGTCCCACGTTTGTCTGTGATTCTGTGATGTGAGGAAAGTGCTAATCGCCGGCGCACTGCAGCCCCGCCTTGCGGTGCCTTCACCAGCGGGCCCGGCTGCCCGCCACCCAGAGCCGGGCCCAGAGGGCTCCCTGGGGCTCGCCGCCTCTCAGCCTGCACGCACCACGCACGTCTCGCTCGTGCTGGGCTTGCTTACCTCTGGGCTGCTCTGCTCGACCCCAGGGCCCTTCCCCAGGCCTGAGTGAGGGCTGCCCGGGACCCCCGCATTTGTCTCCGGAAGCTGTTGGCGACCGAGAGCGCGCATGCCCAAGGAGAGTGGCAGAACGCGGCTTGCCCGGTGCTGGAGTCCTCCGCTCCCGAGTCCGCGGGCAGTGCCCCGCACTTCCGCACCAGGCCGCCTCCGCTAACGCTGCTTTCAGGAAAGGAAACGTCTCAGGAAGAGTGCTCTGAGGGGTACTTGACTTGAGGAGTCTGGCGATTGCAGTGCTGGGTGGGGTGCGTGTGAGCCAGGGCTGAGGCCATGGGTCCTGGTACACTTCACGTCCAGCCGAAGTCCCTTTCATCCAAGGACCTGGACCCTCATCCTTACGGCCTACAGAGGCACTACGTAAATTATAGTCTGTCCTTTATGGGCTTTTGTTAGTTAATTTTGTTGGTTAGGACCTGAGTCTTGCTGGTGGTCACAGGCCCAGGACCGAGGTGTCTTTGCCGTGGGCAGTTACGGGACCGGGACGCCTCCTTGGCGCGAGGTCCTGGAGCCCCGACTGGTTGAGTAGCGGGAGGGCTCTGTCGGCGCTGCGGCCTCTTGCTGTCACGCCGGTGCCCGGCAGCTGGCTGGGACAGTGCAGCGGGAATGACGTAGGAGGTCTCTTCCGTGAGTGGCTCAAGTGACTTAATGTTTCACGCCGTCAGCTTGCTGGTGCTCCAGGAAAAAATCGTGCCTTTGGAATTTGTTGGAATGTCTTTTCCTTTTTCCTTCCCTAGGATCTTAGTAAGAGTCCGAAGACCATGAAGAAGCTGCTCCCGAAGCGCAAGCCTGAGCGGAAGCCTTCGGACGAGGAGTTCGCCCTGAGAAAGAGTGAGTGTGCGCAGCGTGTTGGCGAGCACACGGGTGTGTCCTGGGCCTGGTGTTCGCGGGGTAGGGACACGGCTGATGGCTTTCCGAAGACTTGGGACCGGTGTCGGGGTCCGGGCCTGGGTGTCCCGTCTGTCAGGGCGCGATGGCGGCAGACTGGCCCAGGAGCGGGAGGGCTGCCTGGCGCCCCCTGGTGGGGCTGCTCGCGGACCCTCGTCCTGGGAGAGCCGGGCCAGGGGTGCCCTCCTTGCCCTGTGGTTTGCCCTGTCGGGGACCGTGCCCCCTCGCTGCACGGCTGCAGCCCTCCATCCTCCCCTGCGCTTGTCCCCTCCCCCACCGCGGCCTGGGCACACCTGTGAGACACAGCAGTGGTGCTGGTTCTGCACGCGATTTCCCGTCAGCCTTGCACGCACGTGGGGCCCTGCTGATGGCGAGCAAGCAGAGCCCTTTTCAGAAGGCGGTGGCTGGGCAGGTGGCGTGTGCGCGTGCCCACCCGCCCGCTCCCGCTGCCAGGCCAGCTTCCGGTGTGACGGGCGGGAGGGCCTTGAAGGGCGGCAGGATGCGGCGGGCTCTGCCTCCTCGCCTCGCGGTGCCTGCCCGCATACGGACCCCTTGTTCCCCAGGCGCCCGGGTCCTGGCACCGGTCTCCCTAACTTTCCGTAGTGTTGTTCCTCTTGGCCTACTCACTGGGGCCTTTCCGGGATTCACCCATGCGTGTGGGGAGCGAGGTTTCTGGTCAGGACGTGCGTATGGCTGATACCGGCCCAGGGAGGGGCCGCTTGGGTCAGAGGCTCTGCAGGACCCCTGGAGCCCGGGCAGCAGCACTTGGACCCTTTCTGCCACGCATGGGGCTGCTGTCCCTGGTGGGGGTGACGGGCTGGGAGGCTGTTCCACAAATGCAGTGTCCCTGCCACACTCCCTCCCCCCATTTTGGGCTCACAGGGCAGGGGACGCCCAGGACGCCCACCAAGGTTGGTGAGAGGAGTGTGGTCTCGGGGCTTCGGAGCCCGCGTTTGGGAGGTGCTCCCTCCTTCAAGCGGCTTATTCATATGACGCCTTCTCCCCACACTCCTAACCACCCTCCCCCCCTCCCCCCCTCCCCTTCCCATCACACTGTTTGCCTGTCGGGTCTCCTGTTTCTCCGGAAAGGTAGCTCGATGGTGGCAGCAAGGAGCGCTGCAGCCCACTCGGGAGGCGGCGGGGCGGGAGGGAGAGGACCCCGCAGGGGCTCTGGGCAGAGGGGCCGCTGCGGTCCTGCTGTGAGCCGCAGCCGTGCAGGGCCTTGGTCTGACGGGGTCCTGCTGACTGCTGTGCCTTGGGAGGCCATGCCGTGACGTGGCTGAGGAGGGCAGGGTGGCCTGGTGGGTGAGGGCGCTGTGGACGGAGTGCAGATTTTCTTTTGAAGTTTATTTTGAGAGCGAGCAAGCGAGCAGAGGAGGGGCAGAGGGTGGGGAGAGTGAGAGTCCCAAGCAGCCTCTGAGATGTCAGCGCAGAGCCCAACTCGGGGCTCAAACTCACAAACTGTGAGATCATGACCTGAGCTGATGTCCGACACAACTGACTGAGCCCCCAGGCGCCCGGGGTTCAGATGGTTCTGAAGAGGGAGCTACAGCTGTGCTGTCTCCCCTGGGGGGCGCTCGCATCTGGAGACCTTTTCAGTCATCACCACGGGGTGTGGGAAGGGCCGCCGTTGCAGGGGTGACGGCCGGGATGCCACCGCTCCCTGCCGTGGAGCCAGGTTTCAGGGACCCTCCTCGGGAGGGGGGTGCGGAGCCGGAGACGGGGACTGGGGCTGGGCAGGGCGCAGGCGCTCGGAGGGGCCAGGAGGCAGAAGGAGAGCCCGGCGCCCACGGGGGAGGAGAGGCTCCCTCCGTCTGCCCGCCGCCTGCTGTGAGCCTTTGCGTCACGCGCCGGTCCCCGAAGCTGCAGGGGTCTTCGTGACGTTCTGAATCCTGAGTTTTTCTCGTCCACGGACGGCCCATGCCACGCCAAAAATGTGTGCTGTCCTGTTCGTAAACCCCCTCTGACATTTGTGAGCAAAGGAGGCTTGGGGGTGGCCGTGGACCCTCCGTCCTGGGGGACCAGCACCCGGGGGGCGGCCGTGCTTTCCCTGGGCGCTGGGTGATGTGCACACTTCCCATCCGACGGGTGATCTGACCCGATGGTGCGGACCGGCTGCCCCACGTGGAGATCGCCCTGCTCCGGGCGGAGGGGGCATGGCCTGCCCGTGGGGTTCAGCAGGTCCTGAGGGGAGTGAAGCCTTCTCTTCCCCTGTGGGAGAGGCTCGTCATGGAAGCGCGGGTTCCGTGTCAGTGACTTTTAAGTGCATTTCTCAGTAGCTCTGAAACTCTCGGTGCCGAGATGCTTTTCTTCTTCGTAGTGGGGTGACACATGATGCCGTGTTGGTGTCAGGTGTCGGACGTGGGGACCGGATGAGTCTGTACGCTCTGTGCTCGCCGCAGGTGCTGCTGCCGTCGGTCACCGTAAACGCCCCCACGACTGTTCTCGCTGTCCCTGTGACTTAGTCACTCAGTAAACGCTGCCACACCGTGTGTGTTCTGTCCCCGTGACTTAGTCAGTCTGTAACCAGAAGCCTGGACCTCCCGCTGCCCACTCCTCAGCCCATCAGCCCTCTGCATTCCCACGTCTGGTTTTGCTCTCTGTGGACTCACTTGCTTTTATCTTGGATTCCGAGTGAGACCTTCTGTTGTTTGTCCTCCTCCATCACACTTCTGTCACTTAGCACAGTACTCTCCAGTCTGTCCACGTTGTCACAAATGGCATGATCTCATCCTTTTTACGGATGCATAATACTCGTGTGTGTGTGCGTGCGTGCGTGTGCACACCGCATCTTCCTCAGCCATTGTTTGCCTTCATGTCTTGGCTGTGGTAACGTTGCAGTAAACATATAGATGCACAGACATTTTCACAGTAGTGGTTTTGTTTTCTTGGGGTAAATTCCCAGTAGTGGAATTATTGGTTCGGATGGTGTCTTGAGAAAAACACCTAATTCCAGACCTCAAGGTGGACTACGAAGCTGTAGTGACCAAAGCACCGTGGTCCTGGCACACAGACAGACGTCTGGATCAGTGCACAGAGCAGAGCCCCAGGTACACCCTTAATTCTGTGGTCAGTCGACCCGAGGCAGCAGAGGCAAGAATAAACAATTGGGAAAATGACTCTCTCTCCAGCAAGTGGAGCTGGGAAAACTGGCGCGCTTCATGCAGGGCCTGAAGCTGGACCGCTTCCTCACCCCTACCCAAAAAGGAACTCCGAATGGATTAAAGAGCCTAAATGTGAGACCTGAAGCCACAAAACTTCTAGAAGGTATCACACTTCTGTTTTTTGGTAGAGTGTATGTGGCTGGCTTTGATACCTTACTGCCCTAAAGTGGAGAGGCTTTCTACAGCTTGTAAATACTTCAGCCTTCCGTTCTTCCACGTCTTTGCCAGAGTCGGTGAGCCTTTTAAAATATACGTCCATACGTAACCTCTTAGAGTATACACAAAAAATACGGAAAACTTAGTAATTCAGGAAAGAGAAATAGTTCAGCCGTAGGTTCATGTGAAGTATGAAGTGTCCAGGACCGATAGCACTCGCTGCTGTTAGTCTGGAAGAATCTGTCCTCCTCCATGCCTGTGGTCTGAGTCTGGGTGAAGCCAGGGTCTGGAGGAATGCTGTGTGGATGGAAGAGCCCATGGTCTGAGTCCTCCAAGGTGTCGGTTATCCTGGATGGAAGCTTGAGCCCAGGCGCGGGGATCGGAGGAGACGCTCTCTCCAGAGTTTTCCAGGGTTGTGCCTGTCTTCAGACCCGTCAGCTGTGGCACCAAGCTGTCCTTCCCTCTGTCCCCATCAGCACTGGGCATGGTCCGACTTTTCGGTCAGGCTTATGTGAAAACCTGATACTTTGTTTTAACATTGTACTTCTTAGTGACACTCCTGTTCTTTTCTCACGGTGTTCTGGTGTGAATTGCTGGTTCCTTGTCCTTTGTTCAACTCCAGGGTGGGAGGGATCTGGTTTTTCTTAGGGATTAGTAGGGATTAGTAAGGCAGCTTTTATAGATTGAGGATATTAACCTTTTCTAGATATGTTACAGATAAAAAATACTTAAACCTTTTGAATATAAACTGCTTCATAAATTTTGGAAAACTGTTATTTGACAAGAAAATACATTTTTAGATTGTGACATGCACTCGCCCTTAGCTCACTTGTGACGTGCTGTCTTGACAGGCACAGCAGCTTTGGAAGAAGACGCGCAGATCCTGAAAGTCATCGAGGCCTACTGCACCAGCGCAAAGACGCGGCAGACGCTCAATTCGAGTAAGTTCCAGGGCAGCTGGCTCCGGGGGGGGGGGGGGGGGGGGGGGGCGCAGGACCGGCCGGGGTTGGTGTCCATCTGCTTGATGGCATGTGGGGGCGGCCCTTGGGGACTGATGCTCTCCTGGCACACCCTGGAGAGTCCCAGGGGGTCCCGAGTCCCTGGGTTGCCGCCCTGGGTCAGAGCTATCAGAGTGTGGGGCCCAACAGCGTGCCCCGCCGGGGAACCTTGCCGTATTAGTTCTGCCAGAATGAATAGAGCTTTCTCCTGCTTAGAGAAGACGGATTTAGAAGACAGCAGATTGGTTCATTAACGTATTGGTGTGATAGTGGGACTTAGGATTCCTAGAGTTGTCAGAAATATAAACCAAGAGTGAGGCGTTTTTAGGCCCGTTTTTTTTAACGCTGCATTTAAAAATCGTTTGGAAGTAGATCTCAACTAATTTATTGGTCGATCTGAGCTCCAACCACTGTATTTTTCCGTATCTTTATGAAGCACTAGGTTGTAGTGAGAAAAATCTTAGTCCGTTTGGACAGGAGAAAGGTGGGCTCCTGCTGTCCCTCCCTTGCCGCAGTGGCCGCAGTGGCGGTGGAGAGCAGCCCGGGGGCGGGGACGGGGACGGAGGGGTGTGTCCTGCACGGTCCTTTCTAGGTGGGCTTTATGGTTTCATTTTTGTTTTGTTTGACAACTGGATTTATGTGTTCTGGCATAGAAACTGGTTTCTGTTGGATTTTGTGTTTTGGGTTCCCTTTCCACACGGACTTTGGAACATTGCTGACCTCGGCTTCCTTGCCCCCACCTTAGTGTGGCGGCTCCCGTCCGTGTCCTGGATGGTGTTAGACTAATTCTGAAAAAAAGGGATTTTTACCTGCTTTAGCTGTTTTTAAGATGGTGACAGCGAAGAAGGCAGGGCTGGCAGGATTGCACCCCAGAGGGCACCTGCAGACCACCTGGAAGCCCCCCTGTGGCCTGATGGCCACGTTGAGACTTGTCTGGGTGTGCCTGGTGAGAAGGCTTCTTCACCGTGACCGGTCAGCAGGACGGGAGAGACGCAAAGGCCCCATGGCGGTGGGCGTCAGGTCCAGCGAGCATTTGTGAATCGAGTTTGTCATCTTTTGAGATAATGGTTTCCTGCATTTGATAAGAAACTGTTTTAAGTAATCAGCCACGTAAGATGTGGACATAGTGTTTTGGATTTTAAATTTGAGATTTTAAAATTCTCAACTTGAATTACCTGAAATAAAATCTTAACCCGGTAGTCCGGGTGCGCAGGCCGGAAACCGGAGCTGTGTGTGTACGTGCTTGTGAGGGCCTCGTGTATCCGTCCGGGGGACTGGGCCCCGAGGCATGCCCGTGCCCTGCCTGGTTGCCTGGAGGGGGTGGCCCGTCGGTCACGGAGATTATTTGTCGTCTGCGTTACGTGTCTCCATGTCTCCTGTGCGAGGAAGGCGCTGCACGATACGTTGGTTTTTGTTTTCGGCTGATGTCATGGGCTAGGCGCTCTGGGGCCCCGTGCGCACAGTCCTCTGGGGCCGTAGCCCCGGCGCTGGTGACCAGGCGGTAGGGGCAAGGCTGTGTGGCAGCTCACGGCGTGGGGCATCTCCGAGCAGGCAAAGCCCACTCCTCTCAGCGTCCGTGTGGGTGCCAGCAAGGTGTTTGTTATAAGCCGGACGTCCTCAGCACCGACTCCTGTCTCGAGGAAGCAGCGGCCTTCGTAGGCCCCGGGCCGGAGCGGAAGGGATCCCGAGGGGCCTCTGCTCGCCGGGGCCTGGGGGCGGCGTCGGTTCTGAGCAGGAGCAGGCCTCCAGAGGCCTGGTGGCCGCAGTGTGGCTGTGCCCTCGTCTGTCACGCAGCGCCCCGCAGCCTGCATGCCCCGCCCCGCCGCCTGGCCCGGGCCCTGCCCCACGTGCGGCCCCTCTCGCTCACCGCTGTCCTCGCATCTTGTGTCCTGTGTCTTCTGTCGCCTCCTGTTAACACAGTGGCTCTCGGTTCATCGTGTCGCTTGCCCGCCAGCAAAGGGTCTGCATTGGGGTTGAGAGCGTTCGGACAGGCCTCCCCCTTCCCCGTCCCCCGGCTGAGCTCCGAGGGGCGCTGCGCTCGTGGGCAGCGCGGCAGCAGGAGGGGCCCCCAGGGGTGCGGGCCCTGTCTACCCCTCCTCCGCTCTGAGGCTTTACGGTGGTGGTCGTTCATAAGGTAAGTGCAGACCCATCGCCAAGGTGAGCTGAGTAAGGAAGTCAGAAATCCCTGGGAACGCTTTTGCTTCAGTGTATCCGCCTACAGAATAGGAGACCGTTTCCAATTAAACGCCTCAATGGTGTCTTTTACAAATGTCATCAATGAGACTGTTTGCCAGTGGAATGGAGTAGCTTACTTTGAAACGTCTGTAGCACGAGCTGTGGACGTGGGCTTACGCGAGGGCTCCTAGCCAGGTCTGTAGAGAGAGACAGTGTGCAAACAGTACTGCGGCTGAGGTTTATTTAAATCTACCTTTATGCTAAGGGTTGTGCTATTGAAACCCACCGTAAATAAGGAGAAATGAACGTTGTTGCCGTTTTTTAACAATATTTTCTCTTTCCCTTCTCTTCCCATCACCTTTTGCTTTTGTTTTCATGTTTTTGGTTGTGGCTCTTCCTGTCCGTCCCTCCCACCTCCGCCTGTCCCTCCGTCCCTCCGTCCCTCCGTCCCTCCGTCCCTCCCGTCTTAGCATGGCAAGGCACTGACCTGATGCATAATCACGTCTTGGCCGACGACGACCAATCAAGTCTAGACTCCTTGGGTCGTCGCAGTAGCCTTTCCCGTGTGGAGCCCTCAGACCTCTCGGAAGACTCTGACTATGACAGTGTATGGACAGCCCATAGTTACAGGATGGGTTCTGCATCTCGTAAGAGCTGTTGCTCCTATATCTCCCACCAGAACTAACGCGCCTCTGAGCTTTAACCAATGCGTGTTGTATCGCAGCCTGCTTTCCTTAGATGTTTTCTTGCTGTTCCTTGTCTTTTATGTGATATCTTAACAACTTTTGAGAGCGTTTCTGATACTTCCCATTGTATTTTGTGGAGGCCCAATTGCCAATTTGACCCTCCATTCGAGTCGCTGCTGTTGAAAGAGACGGTGTGCCCACGCGGCCCGGGCCCGCGGCTCCTCCTCCGCGGCCAGGGGCGCTGTCACAGCTCTGAGTGGTCTGGGTGTTTATTCTCAGTGTAGCGACGGTCTCATTTCTTCTTGGACACAGCTGTATGGACCCTTTTATATTTTATACTGAAACCACACAGGTTTGTGACCAATGAACGACACAGGAGGTTCTGGCCGCACGTGGGACCCACGGACAGAGTAGTCGTGGGGACGGGAGGCGGCGGCGTGTAGGCAGAGGACCGGGTTCGGTGCAGACCCTGTGCTCTGGGAGTCCTCAGGCACTCGGTGGCCACGGAGAGCCAGGTGGCGGGTGGGGTCGGCAGGGGCTCTGCCCGTCCGTGCACCACACATGGCTGTCCTGTGTCCCCGTTTGCCCGTGGGCGGGGGGTCGTCCAAGGGCCAGGTGCTGTCCGAGCTCAGACCCTCCCCTGCGTCATGACGCCACCCTCCCCTTACCCGGAGCCCCTCCCCGCGGAAGATTCAGTGCAAACTCTGATGCGCGCAGCCTCTGAAGGTGTAATGGGACTCCGTTCAGAGCGGTACTGGCCGCGCCCCGCAAGGTGAGTGCTTGGCTTCAGCCCCAGCCTGGCTGCCCCCCGACATTCCCATTACGTTGCCTGTCATGGACGCTTTGTTTTCAGCTAGTAGCTGCCGTGCAACTCTGTTTACAGCAGCCCGTCCTGCGTGGCCTCCTTGTGTGGCTGGTGGCCGCCTGCGTCCCCCGGACACCTGAGCTGCCGTGTAACTGGCTTAGAAGACCCTGGGTCCGGAGGGGCTCCCGCACCTGCCTGGGATTTGTTGTCAGGGGGTCTCACTGCCTCCCGCAGATGAACTTCTGCTCCAGGAAGAACTGCATGTGACGCGTCGCATTCAGTTGGGGCGCCTGGATCCACATGTGGTCGCTGCCGCGGTGGAGAAGCGTCCGCGCACGCGTGCTTTGCTCACTGCGCAGTATTCAGACCGGCTCCAGAAAGCCCAGCGCCGGGACAGGCGGGGCACGGCCGGGCGTGCTCTCGGGGCGGCCGTGGCTTCTCCCGTCCCCCTCCCCCGCCACCGCGTGCACTGCCGGCCCTCGCTCGCACCACACCCCTGCCGGCAGCCACCGGGCGCCGTCGCTCTCCACCCGGAGGGGCTGGTGGCCCCGCAGTGGCCTGGTGCTGAGGGCGTCAGCTTGACCGCGTGCGGGGAGGCCGTGAGGAGGCCCTGGGGTTCCAAGCACGTCGGTTTCCGCGTAGCTGCTGAGCTGTTCACGCCATCTGGAGAGTTCCTATTTTTATATCAATTAGTTTCAATTAGTATAAGAAAGTGGAGGAGCAATCTTAAGATCAGAGCCCAGTATTAGCCCACAGTAGAAATGGGGTTTATATATGGTCAGCCAAATAGCAGAGGGAAATGGGGAGAGACGGAACCATGAAGTTCATGAGCGAACTTAGAAGCAGCGGTTTTATTTTGTGTCCGTACAGCAGTCCCCTTTCTGGTCATCGTGTTAGAGCGTCCTTTAGTTGGCTCTGAGGCTGTCATTGGTGTGGTGGCCTGGGCGCCTCTGCCGGGCCTGAGTGGCCGCGGGCCGCCCGAGTCGCGGGCTGCGCCCAGCACGGCGGGGATGCCGTTAGTTGTTGCACTTGGGTTTTCCATATTGCCAAGTATCCCTGGGGTCCTCCTCCTGAGCTGTCCCCTTTTGCCGGGGTTTAGCCCTCCCCCATCCATCCTCGGCTCTCCTAAAGCCACATGGGTGGGGGTCCCGCTGCCACCGGGGTCATGCGGGACCACAGCCTGACCTGCGGTTGGTTGTTCGGGCTCGTTGTGTCTGCACCATTAGCTCCCATGACCTGGTTGGAAGTGTCAGTGCCACGGGCTGGAGGCGGCCCCCGGGTGCAGTGGTGACGTGGCCCCGGGACTGGGGGGGGGGGTGGTGGCTGGGACTTGCCCCTGAGGAGCTCCTGTGGTGCGGAGAGACTGTCTCGTTTGTGCGGCTCTGTCCTGGCCGTGTGCACAGCCGGTGCTGTAGCGAGAGGGTGAAGACCCTGAACCCACAGGTAGGTGCGGGCTGTCCTGGGCCCTGGGCGGGGCCTCCGCAGTGTTGCCATTGACTTTACACTTGCCACAGTATATAAGCTATATTAACTATGTGTTTTGCGTAAGGTTGCCAAAACACAGTCATGTGTAAATAGTGGTATAAGACCTTGAAAAAAATCTATATATTGTGCTTTTTTCTCTGTGAACGGGAAAGCCATTTCTAGTGGGTGACTGCCATTTGAAGACCCCATTGGATGTGAACCTGATGTTGCATTGTATTGTATGGTATGCATATTACTGTTTGTGGTTGCCTACGGCAATGACGTGTGTTTTATAATCTGGAAAAAGACATCTGTTCTGTACAGTTGAAATAAATTTTGCATTTGCTAGCCTGTGGCTTTTAATCTCTGTTGCCGGGGGGCGCGGGGAGCAGCCCAGCTTGTCACCGTGTGATGGCACCGCGTCCTGCTGAGTCCTCCGGAGGAAGGCCAGCGAACGGGACGCTTGCTCCTGCTCTGAGAGAGAGGTGCGCCTCGTGGAGTAAATGTTCCAGGCAGAATGGGCCGCTCCTTACACAGTTTTATGCCATCTGTTTCCAGCATGTTTTCTGTCGCTGGAAGGTTTGTCTTCAGAAAGCAGCACTCTTGGTTTTTTCTGCATAAATGGAAAACGCAGCTTCACTTTAGTAGTGTTTTTTGGTTTTGCTTGATTTCTTAGTCCCTTTTTCTTTTCCTTAGGACTAAGGTCAGTTTTAATGTTTTATAAAGTGCACGCCCAGCTGGCTAAGGGGAGAGAGGCGTCAGCAAGGTCCAAAGGGTAAACACCTGTAAACTGTGCCCTAAAGAGATTCCTCACATTTTCCCAAGAAAAAAGTTACAATTCTTTGATAGCCAATAAATCACGAATTGACTTTTTGGATTTTATTAGGTAGGTTTTGAAAACCTGTAATATTTTCCTTCGTTCTGGAAGTTCAGTTCCAGCTGAGTATAATTAGATACAGATTTTTAGAAGAAAGATTATGAATTTGAGGAGTTATGGGCGTTTGGCCACAAACCTACCAGACAGCTGGCCAGACGGGCACATGGTCTTTTCTGGCAAACTTAACGCTGTTTTTAGGCGTGTGATGAAGGCCGGTCCAGTCACGCACAGACGTGTCCACCCCACGCGTGTGCCCTGGCGTTGACCTGGCCGTGTGTCCGAGCGGGTGGCTCTCCGAAGCGGAGAGGTGCCCTGGGCTCCGAGCCCCTGCTCTGTGCTGCCCGGGCAAGTCCTCTGTGCGAGTGTTCCGCAAAGACCCGGGGGTCCCGGAGGACCTGTATGTGTGGGAGGGGGCAGGGGTCCTCGTGTCTCCAGCTTCTCAGTCACGCCTCTCAGGGAGCCAGCTCCTGGTCCCCGGGCATCCCC
>NC_043703.1:1899460-1907214 GCF_006229205.1 Suricata suricatta | reverse complement strand
TGGATTGGTGCTGAGTGTCGATTGTCGTTTCATCGTCCTCACGCCCGTACCGGCCGGCGGGAAAGCCCGCCGGCGCTCGCGAGCATGTACGTGCAGAGGCAGACGGGGCTGGAGGCAGGCGGCCGCCACTCGCGCCGTGGGTGCCGTGGCACGGAGGCCTGTGATGCTTTGCACTCTGGTGATTTTGGGGAGTGCTGAATTAGAGGAGGGTATTTCTACTGCAGACCTGACAACCTTCAGAGTGCTGCTGTGCCCTGCAGACCTTTCCAGAAAGGGACATAGTCAGCAGTTTCCAAAATGACGTGGCAGAAACCCTGGTTTAGCGGGTGGGGGAGAGGCTGCCAAGTGTCCCCCTAACCTGAGACGGCACTTGGAGGCTAGGAGAGGAAGCAGGGGACCCCACGCCGTTGACACAGAGCTCTCTCTGGGGGGCCCCCCTCACTGACGGGTGCTGGACGGCTCCCCCGAGGAGCCCGGACCTCCGTCTGCGGCTCGTGTTGGGCACAGGACCTCGTGCGGCCACCCGTGTGTGGGGCGGAGGGGAGAGGCTCCTCCGCTCCGGCCGGGGCACACGTCACCCCCGGGGGCCTGGCCGGCGTCATCACATGGACGGGGACCACACGCAGTCAGCGCTGTGCCCGTACCCCGGGTCACCTCCGGGGGACACGCCGTTTGGGAAACGCAGACCTCGAATGTGCTGCAGCCATCCTCTCGGCCCCCGAGAGGGTTTTAAATAAAGTGACAGAACATTCTTCGCAAGTTGTTGTTTTTCCAGACTAAGTAATTCAGGGAAGACGTGTTGTGATGTATCTAAAGATACTCCAGTAACCTTTAGATACCGGATGTTACATCTACTTGTAACCTCTGGCTATTTCTGTAGACCAAACTTAGTTCGAAACCTGGCAGGAGAATAGGGTCGTTTAACTTCCGGGAAGACGAAATGCTCTGTCCCCTTCGAGAAGGGCTGCGTGGAGGCCAGGCAGGCTGGCCGCACCCCTGGGTTTCCCTGCAGGCCATTAGGGAGTCTTCATCTGTGCGCCCCGGCTCACTGTCAGATCCGCGCGTGGCATTTTCCACACTAGCATCTTTCAGGAATCAAGCAGTGGGTACGTTCTGCCTAGAACACATTCTCAAATGTAATCAAGTCTGTGTGCCTTCGGCATATTTCCAAAAATAACCATCCCGTACGTGTGAATCTGGTCCCGGTTCTTACGCGCGTGGTCCTCCGGCGTAGTCACGTCACACAACGGGAGGCGGGGTTGGCCTGTGCTCACGCGGATGGGCCAGTGTCTGCGCTCGGACCCGAATTCTGTGACCTAGTCCTTGTTTGTCCTGCTGTTTGAACCTCGCGGGAGCGGCTGCCCAGGAAGCCGGGAGACGAAAACGTGCCTGGAGAGAAACCTGTGCAGGTCGGTCTGCCCGGAGCGCCGCCGCACAGACTCCGCACCGTGTGTCACCAGCTAACGCACGCGAGGGAGCAGGTGGATCTCGTGGGATCAGGACACAGAGCAGGCGGCGTGGGGACGCTCGGCAGGCGACCGAGTGGTCCGGTGACGTCTCCTCACAGCGAAATTCACTGAAGCCATCGGTTTTCCACGCGCGTGGTACGCACCCTCCGATTTTATGAACTTTTCTGTTTCTGTGGGGAAAGCAGCCCCCGAGCGAGCCTCCCGGTGCCCACGTGCGTTCTGCTGCAGCCGCGTCCCCAGTGCGGGATGTCACACTGCCTTCGGAATCCGCCCTGCCGCTCGGCTTCCGTGGGGCCCGGAAGAGACGCCCGCGTTTCCTCGCAGAGCCGTGGTGCCGCGAGCAGGCCACACTCCAGGAGGTGACTGTCGTCAGGGTGGCCGTGTCCTGAGCAGGGAGACCCTCTCGGGGGCCGCGTCTGCAAGCGGGTAACTCCCCTGCAGTGGGGAGCTGTGAGGAGGAGGGGTGCGGCCCCGCCAGGGCTGCGAGGCCGTGCCCGCGTTCCCTGCCTCTGGCTGGAGTACTGGCGGCCTCACCCTTTACCGGTAAAGGACAGGCGTGCGTGTCGAGCTCGTGCCGTGTGACCCAGAACGGGGCCTGCCTGCCTGGAGCTCAGCCTTCCCGAGCTTGCGCTGACCGGGGAAGAGGTCCGCGTCCCAGTTCAGTTCCGCTCCTGCCGGCACGGCGTCACGGTGCCCTTCCCAGTGTGCGCGGTGGGGACTGAGGTTCCGAGGGGGACAGGGAGGGTCCAGGCCGAGGCCCCGTGGCCGGCAAGCCCCCGGATGGCAGGGGCGTGCCGTGCGTGTCCTTGGCCGCAAGCTCTGACGGCAGCCATCCCCCCTCGGAGGAGCGCACCCTGATGCGGAGATGCTGCCGGACCCGCTCGCCTGGGTGTCCTGCTGAGCGTCCCCTGACGGAGGGCGTGCAGCCAGGGTCCTCGGCCCCACGGACTTGTGGGAAGCTGGCCCGGGGAGAGAGAGGCAGAGACCCTGTGAGCACGGGAGGGACAGAGAGAGGGAGCGAGAGAGTTCCAAGCAGGCTCCACGCCGTCAGCCCAGGGCTCGAACCCACTGAGCCGAAACCAGGAGTCGGCCGCTCAACCACGGAGCCTGCCGGGCACCCCCGATGTTTTCTTTTTAATGAAGAAATTTTGCAGGTGCTCGTGTTCTGTGTTTTTTCCTCAAATTTGTACCTGGCATTTGTCAAGAATACAAATGTCACCGTGCTATATGTAGGAAAATACTCTCTCAAGACTCTCTTTCTGCGCCCTAAAGATTCGAGTCTCCGTCCTTTCCTGTTGAAAAGCCGGGTGGCCCAGTTTCTCGCGCGCCTGTTTGGGCCACGCGTGCGTCGAGACGGGCCGGGTCCGGCTGCAGGGCTGGGCGGTGGTCGCGAGGCTCCAGCCGCCCCCCAGCGTCGTCTGTGATTTACCGTCTTTTGTTTGGAAAAGTGTCTGTGTCCCAGGGAACGGAGGGTAAGGTTTTCATGCGAGAAGTAATAAATCTCACTTTTCCAAACCATGTGCCCTGATCCTTATTTTTAACTGCCGCTGTGGAATTAAACGTTTCGCCAGTTATTTGCACTTATAAACACCCTGTGTACATGTGCCACCGTCTGGTCCGTCTTTCTAGAGTGCCCAGAATGAGGTGGCTCACAGTTGGGTTGATTTGGATATTCCCCTCAATTTTTTGGGTATTTATTCCAAAACGTCCAGCGCACTGTGGCCAGAACCTTTAACTTACTGCCTGTGGAAGATGTCGGGACCTAAAAGACCCGCAGTCCTGATTCAGGAACTGAGGCTCAGTAAATCGCCGGAAGGCTCCTGCTGCTTTCCTCTACGACGAGTTGGGCATGAGGAGGACGGGGCTCGCTAGACAGAGGCGGAGACGATTGGCAGAACTCGCCCTTCCCTATTTTATGTAGGATTTTTAACGTACGGTCCCGGCTCTCACGTTAACGTTTGCGTAGAGTGGTAGAGTCAGGAGCCGAGCTCTGCCGCGGCGTTCACCTGTGGGCCTTGCTTTTGTTCTTGTGTTTTAACATCTAGGTTCACGCAAAGAATCTGCTCCCCAAGTTCTGCTTCCAGAGGAAGAGAAAATCATAGTTGAAGAAACTAAGAGTAACGGTCAGACAGTGATAGAAGAAAAGTGAGTGGCGTTGCAGCCTCTCTCAGTGGGCGCGGGCGTGGGGCGGGCCGGGCGGCCGGAGCCCAGGACAGCTGAGGGCCGGCCCTCCGGGGCCTCGGCACACTGGCCTCGGCTTTGAGCGGCCGCTGTGAGGCGCGGACGTGGGGGCTTTCTGGGGCGGCAGGGCCCCGCGCCCGGGGCTCATCCCGTCCTCTGTTTCAGGAGTCTCGTGGACACGGTCTACGCGTTAAAGGACGAAGTGCAGGAGTTAAGGCAGGTGAGTCGCAGCAGCCTGTTAGTCTCCGTGAGGGAGGGAAGGAGGAAAACACGTGAAACTTGGGGCCGCTGGTCCGAGCGCAGAGCAGCAGGGGGAGCGCCTTCTCGTGGCACTCCAGAGGTCAGTGTGGTCCTCTGTGCCCGGCGCAGACCAGGGAAAAGGACTCCGTAAGCATTTCTTTCAACGCTTGTTTATTTTGAGAGAGAGCAGGAGGGGGCCAGCGGGAGGAGGGAAGAGAGCCACACGGTCAGCAGTGAGCCTGACGCACAGCTCGAACCCACAGACCCTGAGATCATGACCTGAGCTGAAGTCGGATGCCCAGCCGACTGAGCCCCCGGGCGCCCCAGGAGATGGATTCTTAAAGCGGCCTGTTTAAATTTTTTACTGTACAGTTTCCATCATAAGTGGTCTCAACTTCTGTTGGAATAATCATTGAAAATACCTAAAGTTCCTGCTGTGATTGTTCTTTGTCATTTGCTGGTGTAACTCGTGGTCCTTGTTCTTAAGAAGTCAGGCGAACTTGGCTGAGTGAGCATGTTTCGTGTACTTGTGGTCTCTGGGGGCCCGGCGAGCCCTGCGCATGGGTGGGGGCCGGGGTGCGGCTCCCGGGGGCTGCTGCTCCCACCTCGGGGGGAGGCTGGGCAGCGGGTCCCTCTGCACGCATCGGGAGTGGTGGGGTCAGGGCGCGGAGCGGACCCTGCCCGCTGCCTCTGTTGTTCTAATGAAAGTGGCACAATCACGACAGACATGGGCTCCCCGTGTTACTTTTGGCCGTTGTCCTGCAGTCTGTGGGGTGGGGGTCTCTCTGATGGCTGGTTCGGAACGTTCTGCCCCCTGCCGTGGATCTGGGCCCCCAGGAGGTCTGTGCCGGCGCTTGAATGGTCCTGGGGAGCCTGCTGGATTCCAGCCCGGGACGGCTCGGGGCAGAGCACAGTCCTCCTGTGTGCCCCGGTCGGTCAGCCTCCTGTGGCCTGCTTCGCTTACAGGATAACAAGAAGATGAAGAAATCTCTGGAGGAAGAGCAGAGAGCCCGCAAGGACCTGGAGAAGCTGGTGCGGAAAGTCCTGAAGAACATGAACGACCCGGCTTGGGACGAGACCAACCTCTGAGGAGCCGTCCTGGCCTCCGCCCCGAGACCAGCGAGCGGCCCGGGCCCGACGGCAGCCACGCGGGGCTGGACAGAAGCCGTCCTGCCGCCTCTGCATGGGAGCTCCGGAGTTGGCCAGAGACGGTCACGCTGTCCCTGCAGACCCCACACGTGAGGTGTAGACCCCGAGGGCAGAGCTGCAGTACTTTTACTCTGTTAACATCTCAGTTACCTCATTTTGCAATAAGTGCAGTGACTCCGAATCCTGGTGTTTCAGGCTTTTATTGAGTATGTACGATTACACTTGTTTCTTGTAAATACGCCCATTTTGAATGCACATCCGTGGGGGTCCCAGTCCGGGCTAGAATTCCCCGGAACTCCCCTCCCACTAACCGTCCTGGTCCCGTGAACACCGCGGTGTGCCCATGGAAAGCGGGGGCGCGAGGGTGCCGGGTCGCCCTGCCGGGCCCTGGCTCGCTCTCCTCTCGCCCCCGCGCGCTCTAAGAAGCCCCCACTTTGGCAGGCCTGAGTAGTGAACCGTGTTTGCGTCTGCAAAGATACTTCAGAGCCCACGGAAGTCTCCTGTTGAAGCAGTATTGTGGCCCTGGCGTGCGGTGGACCGAGGGGGGGAGGCCCCGGAGGTGCCCGCGCGCCCGCCCCGGGAGCGCAGAGCGCCATGGGCTGGTCCAGTGACGCGGCCGGGCCCCGCGAGGAAGCGTCCCGACAGCCTGTAAATACTCGGTACTGTCTATCACGTGTCCGGAGGCCGCCGGGGCTGACGGCGCGGCGGTGGGGGCGCCCCGTCAGGCCGCTCCGAGCTCTGTCACCAGCAGCATGCAAGAAGCCTCCAGTGCTCACTGGGAAAGAAATGGTTCCCGCTTTCAGTGAGAATAAAGCAATATAAATCCCGCCGAAGGCGATCGGAGTGTGAATGTGGTCCGTCTCCCCCCCCCGCCGTGCCTCCACAGCAGAGGAGCCCGGAAGCCTGCGGCCCGCAGCGCCCTGGCCCCTCTGGGCCATGGAGGCAGGACGCCCGCGTCGCGGGGACCGCTCTCTGCTCCCGCTTCAGGAGGTCGGTTTTAAATCGAGAGAAACCTTTCCACAGAGTCAGTGTTAGGTCTTTCAAAACAGAAGCAGTGTCTCTGTGCTTCTGCACTTCTCAGAAATACCCACGTGGCCTCGAGATCTACGGGCCAAGCCGCCCTGTGAGGCCATCGGGGTCTGCTGGGGCCTTCGAACGGCGTGGCTTTGGGACCCGGCGCTCTGCTCCCGCAGGCCCTTGCTGAGCACCATGCCTCCCCGCCACCCCCTGCCGCCTGCGCTGGGCCCTCCTGGCCGCGTGCCCCGCAGGTGTGTCTGGGGCACTGACCTGCCCGCGCGGGGCCTTCCAGTGGAGTTGCCAGCTTCCTGCACTTGGCGTGTTTGTGTTTGTTAGTGCGGGACTAGCGGGGGGCCTTGTTTGGTAAACCCTGTTTTATAGTCTTCGGTGATGCAGACCTCGCGCCGGAAGACACGCTGGAATTGGCCCAGGTGCGCAGCCTTGAACTCAGGGACAGCCTCCGTCCCCTGCTCTCCCCACCGGCCTTTGACGGGTGCTGTCACCCAGGACTGAAGCCTTGAGCGACGACACTTGTTTCTTCCCCGTCCCTGCTCTAAGGGGGGAGGGGGGACGTGTTCCCTCCTCTTCCTGCAGATCCAGGGGTTAACTCCTTAGGGAGCAGAGAAGACGCTTCCGAGAGCAGTTCTTTCTACAAACCTTCCCTGTTATAAACGGGTTGCTTATGCTTCTCTGACCTTCCAAGGGGCTGGGGCTTGGCTGGGAGGATTAAAGGGTCCTGTTTGCCCCAAGGACAGGGACGTGGCGCACCTGCGGGGCTGCACGACGTGGAGATGTGGGTCAGGGGTGCTCTCGGTGCGCCTCGCCAGGTGCCTGGATGTGGGGCGCCCCTGGCGTGTGCGCTGCCCCCCCGCCCCGCTTCTCCAGGGCTCAGAGCACCCCTGGTGACAGCTGTGGGGCCATGTCCTGTAAATGTGCCAGCGTCCTGGCAGTGACTATCCCTGCTACACCGTTGTAACTATTAAAGTGACTTAACTTACGACATCACTTTATCTTCCACGATGTGGTGTTTTGTGTTGTTTTGTCTTTTGGTGCGTGTTACCTTTATGCTTTTTTCTGACTTAAATGTTTTAATTTATTTGAGACAGAGACCAGATGAGCAGGGCAGGGGCAGAGAGAGAGAGAGTCCCAGGCAGGCCCCACACTTTCAATCCAGAGCCCAACACCGGCTCGAACTTGCAAACTGCGAGATCATGACCAGAGCCGAAATCAGGAGTTCAGTACCTAATCGACTGACCCAAGCGCCCCTCTTCTGACTTAAATTAAGAAAAATTCTGGTGTAAATTTTTGAGGTTGGAAAAATCACGTTTGCCTTAAGGTCTGTGATTTGGGAATATTTGACGCGAAGTCCCATTAGGAAGAGGTGGTGGGGGAGGCGGGGGAGGGAAGCTGGCACCGCTAGGCATGGCCCTTCTGTCTGTAGGGGGAGGACTTCACGTCCTGGAAGATGCTTGGTGACCCCTCGTGGGTGGGACAGCGGAAGCTCTGTCCCAGGGTTCCTGCGGGGCCCGCACACGGGTGGCCTGTGACAAGAGCGGCAGAAGCGAGCCCCTCGCGTGTTTGTGGGCAGCCCAGCCCCGCCCCGCCCGGACGCTCCCTCCCGGCGGCCGCCCGGGGCCGGGTTCTGGGCAGACGCAGGCGCGCTGCGAGCAGGTGGAACGCCCTTCCTTCCCCGAGCTC
>NC_043703.1:1897416-1899360 GCF_006229205.1 Suricata suricatta | reverse complement strand
CAGGCCCCGCGAGAGCGGCCGGGAGGGCCCTGGGTCTGGTGGGGAGCCTGCGAGGTCACGCCAGGCGGGAGTGGGCTCTGGTCCCCCTCTTCGTCAGTTCCTTGTCTGGAACATGAGGGTCAGGATCCGGTGACCGACGCAGAGCGGATGCCCAGTGAATGGCAGCGCCCACGTCCAGGGGCCCCACACGCCCACCCTGCCCCCCCCCCCCCCCCCCCCCGTGTAATTCCCACAGCACACGCTGCACCCGCCTCTCGTGGGCGCACTCACAGTTTGCAACCATCACGACCCACGTTAGAACGTTTCACTGGCCAGGGAGGCTCTCTCTCCCCCAGGCTCCACCTCCCGTCTGCAAGGTCGGCCTTTCTGAAGGTTTCCTACCGACACAAGCACAGGACACGGGCCGTGGCTGTCTGTCTGTCTGCTTTCACTCTCAGCTTCAAGCTTCACCTGCGGAGCGGCGCCCCAGCACCTGGTCCTCTGGCGGCTGGGCCACGCGGGGACGGACCGCGTCTGCTCCTCCGTGTATTGGCCACGGCAGGTGCAGCCGTGGAGGACAGAGGCTGGGCGCAGGGAGCAGCCGACGTGGCCTGAATCGCCCGTCACCCTGAGCCCTGTTTCCACGGGGTAACGAGCGACCTCACTTAGGATTTCATGCCAGCCAAGAGAAAGACGTTCGCTGTTGTCAACCGTGAGGTCTCCCCTTGGGACGATGTGGGTGTCATCCTGGGTTTTCTGACAGAGGAAAAGAACCGCCGGAACCCATCACAACGTCCAAGAACTTCAACTATGAACCTTTCATGAGCACCACAAGGAGTTTTATTGACCTACGGCAGCAACACTCAGGCCGGGCTCGGGAAGGGCAGGAGCCTCCAGAAGATGCCACCAGCCTGGGCGGGGGAGGCGGGGGGCAGGGTCCAAGTCTGCTTGGCACGGTGGGCACGGGGCACTCCAGGAATCTTCCCGGGGGAGCAGACTGGCCCTGCCACACTGCATCGCTGTGGGCACAGACGGAAGCCCGTCAGAGTCTCCTGAGGGGTCCACTTGCCCAGGGAAAGAGAAGCAGGTTGGTGGCCAAAGGGGAAACTGCGGAACAGCAGCAGCTTTGTAAAAGCGCGTGTACCACAAAGGATGCAACGTGCAGAGCAGCCCAGTGACTGAAGGGCAGAAGTGAGGGGCCCCGGCCTCTCCTCCTCCCGACCGCCCTCCAGACGCCGGGACGGCGCAGGCCAGGGCCCCTGACCGCTCTGGACTCCCTCCATACAAGCAAGCCGAGGGGCGCAGCAAACAATGTGTGTCTCGTGACTGATGGCACCGAGCTGAGACAGGTCCCCCCCGGCCCCTGGACACCCCCAGGGCCACGCACAAGACTGCCAGCCTGCCAGATACCCGCCTGCCCGCCACCCCCGGGCACTGCGTCCCAAGACTCTGGGCCCTCAGAGCCCCGACCGGTGCCCACATCACAGCCTCAGCAACCGTCCCCTCCTCCCGGAGCCGGGCCGGATGCCTCCCAGCAGCACTCGGGGCTGGAGCAAGAGGCAGCCTGCCCAGCACCTCTGCATGAGGATCTGCAGGGGGAAAGGCAGAGCCAGAGAGGCGGTGCTGGCGGCACCCTGAGGCCAGCTCCGCCTGCTTCCTAAGGGCTCTCTCCGTGGCCAGGACCATCTCTCAGAGCTGCATGTCCCCGGGGCAGTCCGAGGCGCAGCGAGTGTGCCCCTGTCACCAGGGAGAGGCTGAAGCACTCAGACCTCCACTCCCTTCTCAAAAAACTAGAAGCGCAGTGGCGTCAAGAATGTTTTCTAAGAGGCTTTCTAGGTATCTGGCAATTCCATCAAAATTAAAACACACGTTGCTTCTAGGAATAAACCACTCAGCAATACCAACCCGGTTCCCACAGGACACTCGCTGGGCAATACCACCCCCCCCCCCCCCCCCCCCCCCCCC
>NC_043703.1:1864995-1897316 GCF_006229205.1 Suricata suricatta | reverse complement strand
CAGGGTGGGCGTGTGGGGCCCCTGGACGTGGGCGCTGCCATTCACTGGGCATCCGCTCTGCGTCGGTCACCGGATCCTGACCCTCATGTTCCAGACAAGGAACTGACGAAGAGGGGGACCAGAGCCCACTCCCGCCTGGCGTGACCTCGCAGGCTCCCCACCAGACCCAGGGCCCTCCCGGCCGCTCTCGCGGGGCCTGTTCTCCTCCCCAATGCCGTCTCCCGGCCGCCCTCATGCCCCTGGGTGCCCCCATGCTCTGCGGCGGCCTGGTCGTGGTTCGCCTTCCCCCAGGTCTCCCTGCCGCTGAGACCTTGACACTCCCTGGCCACTGCTCTTGGTGTCACAATGGGGCAGGTCCCAGCACGATCCCGCCCTGACCCCTTCCTTCCAGCCGCAGCTCCCTGCCCTGGGCTCGACCTCTGGCCCCTAGCGCGGCTCCGTAGCCCCGTGGGGCCTCCGTGTCCTGGGGCCTCCTTCCCACCGCGATCTGCTAGCACCCGGCCCTCCCGGTGGGTCCCTCCCTGCTCCTCACCCCAGGGGCCCAGGTGTGAGACAGGGACGGTCACCTGGCACCTGGGCCTCATTGCTGGTCTGACACGGCCTGCCTCGTCAGGTCCTGTGGCCTCAGCAGGTCCCTTCTCTAAGGCACTCAGATGGCTTTCCACCCAGCAGCCACCAGCTGCTCACCGTGCCCTGGGACCTCAGTGCTGGCTAGACCTGTCCGTTCGGGTCCTTAGGTCCCCCTAGTGTGCGGCCTCCTGCTTTCTCAGATTGCCCAGGCCTGCCTCACCCCAGGGTGCACTTGGTGCTGCTTCAGGCTTGCACACGCTCCCTCACTTCTCCCCAAACTCTCCAGATGCCACGGGAGCCCGGGGCCAGCACTCACCCTGTGTACGCAGAAATCAGCCTTTGCCCCGCGCTCTGCTTTCCTTTCCTCTGGAGCGCTTCTGAGCTGATGTGGTCCGTCTCCTTCCACCAGCCACACGCCCCTGGGGGTTTATCTCCGCAAAGGTGGACACCCCAAGAAGGACCGGGAGTGCGGGCCGGGGTGTCGCACAGGAGGGGTCTCAGTGGGGTTCGGAGCCCCACACCTTGCACTTGGGGTCCCTCTGCCCCTCGGCCTGTGAGAGGCCTTCCGCCCTAACAGCTCCCTCTGTGATGTCACGGGGCCTGTGTGACCTCACGGCGGGCCACTGGCTCCACTGGTGGGAGTGGTGGGGGCCGAGGTGCCAGTTTGTTTGACCTGAAGTTGTCCGGTTGGAGTGGAACCGCGGGACCGTGCGGCCGAGCGCGCTCAGCAGGGGACGTGGTGGCCAGGTGGGACCCGGGCCCGCTCTGCCCGGCCCCCCTGGCCCTGGAGCAGGCGTGGCCGCCAGCCCCCAGCGGGGTGCCACCTGTGCTGACGTGCTCTCGTTCCCAGGTGTCCTCGCCCCGTGTCCCCTTCAGCCGTCACGATGCGATTTGTGCCAGACTTCAAGAAACCCCCCTCCCACCTCCTGAAGAAGTTTGCAGGTGACAGGGAGGAGCCTGCGGGGCCGCGTCTCCCCCCGGGTCGGGCCAGGGGAGGGGGCAGAGGGGCATGTGCTTCAGAACAACACCATGCTGGGAGCCTCCTCTCTGAGTGTCACTGCAGAAACTCGGGACCCCGTGCCCACCACGACACACGTGTAAGTCCCGAGGCTCCAGGTCCAGGACCGTTTGCTGTGAGGTTTCCCGGCTCACCTTCCGCTCCTTCCGACGGTCACTGCGGGAGCGACTTTTCCTTGAGCGCGTTCCTCCGCTCGCTGCCCCTTCCCTGGGCCCAGGGTCCCGTCGGACCCCCGCACCGGGGCGGGAGGACACTGCTGAGATGTGGCGCCCCGTGAGGCTGGCATGTCCTGGAGTGTGAGACGCGGGGAGCGTGCAGGGAGGGACGGGCCGCCCCTGCCGTGCTTGCTTGTGTGCGGACTCCTCAGTGACCCTTCTCCCCGCGTGACTTTGGTGGTGAACCAGAGACAGCAAAGTGGAAGGGAGGGAAATTTGGTTTTCTTTTTTTTTTTTTCTTTTTTACCTTGGCTTGGAGCCTGGCCTGACCAGGGAGGACCCCGGGCTGGCCAAGCTTCCGGGGGACCCATTTCTCCCATGGCCTGGCAGGCAGGAATCCACTGAGGACTGAGCCCCCTGGATGCCCTTGGGGGCCGGGCTTGGGGGCTGCACGCACAGGGCAGCTGGGGATGGTCAGTGGGCCTCGCTCGAGGCCCCGGGCCCGGGCCCCAGCTCTGCACCAGGCCGAGGGGCTCACACGAGGGGCCGTGCGGGGGAGGGAGGTGGCCTGCACCCGGGGGCGCCAAGCGGGCGGCAGGACGGCTGGCCTGGCGTGCCCCCGAGTCTCCTGGTGGGAGACGGTCCGCTCTCTGGGCAGTGGGCGGCCTCCCTGGCCTTGGCTCAGGGCTGTGAGGCTGGGCCGCAGTGCCCACCCCGTCCTGAGGCCGGCCGGGTGCCCCCGCTGCAGGCGGCTTCCCGTCCTCCCTGGTCTGAAGGAGGGGCCTGCCCACATCTTGACCATCAGCCGCTCTTCATTCAGTTTGGGGGTGAATGCAAGGGTCTCTGTCACCCTCTGTAGCCGTTGAGGTGGCTGTGACACGTTATTACTCTGAGATGGGGGTGAACAGGTAGAAGGAGGGTGGGCAGGTGGGGGGATGGGCAGCTGTGGGGGCTGGGCTGGCAAGGAGGGAAGGTGGGGGGCAGGGGTGAAGAGGTGCAAGGGGGTGGTCAGGTGGGGGGCGGGCAGGTGTGGGGGCTGGGCTGGCGGAGAGAGAAGGCAGATGGGGGCACGGGACCAGTGGAGGGAGCCCGATGCTGACAGGCTGGGGTTCAGAGCAGGGTCCATCTTAGTCTGCTGCGCAGGTCAGTTCAGACCTCTGTCCCTGGCCTGGCCTTTCTGCCCTGGCCTCGGGGTGTCAACCTCAGTGGCTGAGCACACAGGGTGGAGGAGTGAGGGCAGTGTAGACGACACAGGGCCTCCCACAGAGTACCCGGCCATCGCCCCCAGTGTTCCCCACACCCCAGCAGGCGGCAGGTGCCTGCCAGGTGCCTGCAGGGAGACTGAGGGGTTCGCCAGGCCGCTAGGGGCTGCCCTGAGCGTCCACAGGCACAAGGGCCCCTCCCGGGGCAGCCTGAGTTCCCGCCTTGTTGAATGCCTTCTGTGAGCCGGGTGCCCTGTCCCCCCAAGAGTGAGAGGCCCCTAATGTGATCCCCGCTCTGAGGTCTAGCCGCGGAGACGCGGTGGACGCCTGCTTCCTGAGCTAGGTGCGCCAACGGTACCCCCCGCTGCGGGGGACCAGCCCACGCACCAGAGTCTAAGGGTCCCTGAGTAGGGGGTTGGTGTCGGCGAAATATCTACAAGAAAGAACACAGACCACACTTGGTGGAAGAGACCACACTTTACTGTGAAACTTGGTGTCTTATATGCCATAGGTGATTACATCTTTCTTTGAATGATCACATTGTTTGTAACTTCTTAGGAATCACGTTTCAGGATAGATCATTGTTTTCACGGAAGAGAGAACAGAAAGTTAAAGACAGGAATGAAGTACAATACAGAAGATCAAAAACCATAATTTATCACTAAAAATACATTAGCGGGAGTCTTATTTTGCGTACATAGTGTAATATTAACTGAAGCTTATGACAAGGCTGTTTTTAAAAGTTCAAACAATGGTCTGTGAGTAAGGTGCCTCTAACTAGGGGAGAAGTTTCAATCAGAAAATCTGCCCATTTACTGAAACCGCAATTACCAAGTGGCATGAACAATAGGAGAACTAACGCCAGTCTCTGATCCACTTAGGTCAGGCCGTCAAGCGCACACAATTTCAAGCAGGAGAAGCAGGGTCCCAAAGGCCACACAGCACTGCGCCCCAGTCTCCCAGGACCTTCGTTCTTTTGTCCTGATCCTCAAATGGGGGGAGGGCCAACCGTGATCCAGGGTAGCGCCTTCCTAGACAAGGCTAGGGACTTTGCGATTCCATACGCTCCCCCCCAGAGGCCTTGCCATCACAGTGGGATCACCTCCGCAGGCTTTTTGACTGGAGGGGCCCCTACACCTCCTCGAGGGCGGGGGCGAGGGCGGGGGCGAGGGCGGGCCCCACCCGCTGCGGACAGGCCGCCCTCACGCCATCCTGGGGGTGCGGGCGCGGAGCAGCTCCTGTGGGAAGTGGGGCCTGAGCCCAGCCCCCTGGCCCTGTGTCCCGGGTCCTCAGCCCTTGAGTCTGGAACTGTCATTCACTTAACTTGCAGAGGGACCATGGTGCTCAGAATAGTGGCCTTGCACACTGCCCCGTGCCCTGCACATGCCCTGTGTGTGGTTCCCGTGGAGCAGCTGGGAGGGAAGAGTGGGGCAGGATGGCCGTCTGCACCGCCCCCTCGCCTGACCCGGGGCTGCTCCGGGCCCATTGAGCTTCCCCTGCATCCTCTGTCCTTCCCAGCCTGGGGCGGTGTGGGCCGTGGCGCTTTCCAGACCCCAGGGTGCAAGTGGACCACATGTGCTGGCGGCAGCACACCTCCTGTGACCCCCTCCCTGACCCCTGGTCCCTGTCTCCACGACTGGAGTCCCCGGAGGCCTGGCTGACGGCACAGGAGGGATGTTAGGCCGGCTGCCAGTCGGTGCCATGCCAGGGTGCACAGGTGGAAAGGGGGCGGGTCCTGGGCCGTGTGTGTGGGCCTCGTCTGCGGGGTCCCCAGGCCCTCCATCTCCTTCTACGGGACCTTGCATGTCCACGGGCAAGGACAGGTCTGCAGGAGTGTGGGTGAGAGAACGTGAGGTGGCAGAGGAAGGGCCTACGGGCACCCAGAGCCCCTGGCCAGACCCGCCTCCCGAGCGGTGACCGAGGCGCAGGGCACGTTCCCTGGGGACACTCAGCCTCCTGCCCTGTGTCCTGCTGTAGGTGCACCGCGGCCTGGCCGCTGCAGGGGCTGCCACCTTCCTCTTCCTCGTGCCATCCTCCCCTGGGCCTGGCTTTCCCTGGATGTCATGGCAGCAGGGGGTACGGCCCCAGCAGCGGGGCCCTGCCCACGGCCATGCCAGGTGCCTGTGGCTTCCGCCCCGTCTGTGGGTCAGGCATCGAGTCCCGTTCCCAGCAGGCAGTGTGTGGTGGGGCAGCTGAAGGTGCCACCCGGTGTCCGACGGTTGTGTGACGGTTGTCCTTGGATGCTTTTAGTGGGTCAGCCTCTGGGGGCTGTGGGGCTGGGCGGAGGGGTCCCGCCAGGAATGGGGTGGGGAGGAGACCTTCCCACGTGGCAACTTTGCAGAAATGCATCGAGCCTCGTGGGGGGTGCAGGCAGAGAACACAGCCCTGGGGGTGGGGGTGGGCACAGGGGTCTCAGGTGTAATGGGCCACTCCATTTCCTCACAGGTGCTCTGGGGACCAGCCGCTATTGCAAAGTAGCCCGTTAGCACTGTCGGGATGAGCACTCACACACCTGTGTTGTCTCCTGGGGAGTAACACTGAAGAGAACGATCGTGAACAAAGTTATGCCTGCGTGGGTTGCTTTCCGCCCATGGTGTTTGCTAAAGTAAACTTCCCATGTCAGGGAGCTGCATGGAGAACATCCCCCAGGGCCCGTGGGGATGGGGGGACAGGGCCGATCTGGGCCCGTGGGGACAGTGGGACAGGGCCGATCTGGGCCCGTGGGGACAGTGGGACAGGGCAGATCTGGGGCCCGTGGGGACGGGGGGACGGGGCCAATCCGGATCTGGGCCCTGCCCCTCAGCTGTGCAGTCTTGGGTCTCCTGGATCTCACTGCAGCCGGTGTTTGCCACCACGCTGTTTTGGAGGAGCCGCTAGTGGGCACTGTGGTGGTCGTGCTCCCCGTGTGGCCACCCCGAGTGCCTGAGCAGGCTCTCTGCAGCCCGGCCCCTGTCTGAGGCAGAGCTGGGCAGGTGACTAAGGTCTGGGTGACCACAGGCGGCAGGGGAGGCCGCCCCCACCGGCCCATGAGCCTGGCTGTAGTTGGGGACAGTGGTGCCGGAGGGTGGTGCCAACTTCACGTGGTCTCCGACCTGCCTGGCCTCGTGTTGCCGGTCCTGCCACACGTCAGGGCCATGCTGCTGTGTCTGCAGTGACGTTCTGGCCTCAGGTCGTGGGAAAGAGCCGGAGGGACCATGGGTTTCCTCGGAGCCCCTGCACCTGGAAGACTGAGCGGCCCCCCGAGAGCAGTGGGAGCCCCCCTCCCTTTCCCCCAGGGCCCGGGACCCCCGCAGGGTCCAGGCAGACGCCGCTGACTGCCATGTGGGGAGTCCCGCGTCCTCACGGGCGGCGCCCGAGCTGAGCTGAGCAGGTGCCTGCCGTCTGCGCCGTGCACACTCCTTGTGTTCACTTCTGGGGTTTTCTTTTTTTGTTGGTCAAAACTGGCCTTCAACTTCGTCCTTCTGACTCAGCTTAACATGCTGAACTCATCCCTGGCCTCTGTTGACCATTTTAACTCACCGTGTGCTTAAAGTGCATTAATTACACGTTGCAACCTGAACCCCCACGTCCTCCGTATCAGATCTTTGTTTTCCGTTCTCTTTGCAGAGCGCCGACGCAGGGGTGCGTTCTGCGGAGATGCTCTATCTCCTCAGTCAGGAGAGGACCTGCGTTATTCTGCACAACTAACTTGACATTGTTTGGTTCAGAAATCTAATTCATTCTAGATCCTCGCGTCGACGTGAGATTCATCTGAAGCATAATTAGGAGCATAACAAACGCCCCAGTGCGAGCCCACGGGTGCCCCCTCCCAGGCGCAGGTACTCAGAGCACGTGGTGGGCTGCGTTCTCGCTCGGTGACGGCGGCTGTGGTGTCTGTGCTCTGCAGTGTGTGACAGTCCTCTCTACGACATCTGTGACTACAACGTCACCAGAGACCGCTGCAGGGACCTCGGGTGCTGCTTCTACAGAGGCGTGTGCTTCGAGAGGGCGGTTCCCGGTGAGTGTCCCGCAGGCCGCCGCCGCTCCCGGCCCCCTCGCTCTGCGGGCACGTCAGCGGGAAGGGCAGCGTCAGGGTCAGTAACGGGGGAGAAGGCGCCAGAGGAAGACCACTCCTGGACGGAAGCCGCCTGATACAGGGAGGGTTCTCCAGGGACCCTGGGCACGCTGGGGGCGCGGGGACAGCCGGTTCCGGGCGGGCTAGCCCCAGCTGTGCCCAGGATCAGGCGTGCTGAGCGCGGGCGGTGGGGCCCTGCGGCCCGGGCACGAGGGCCAAGGACGAGCCCCGATGGAGCTTCTGCGCAGGCTCCTCACCGCTGAGGTGTGCACCCTGGCCCCTGGGGTCTGAGCTGTGCCTGGGAAGACGGGCGGCGGGAGCAGGGAGCCAGGAGAGGCCACCCTCCGAGTAGGGCGCTTCCCGCAGGCACTTCCGGCAGGCGGCGAGGGAGCGGATGGAAACGGGAGTCAGTTCGGTGGGAGAGGCAGGTGTGCGGGGCCCCGGCCAGGCCCTGCGGGAAGCGTGTGCCAGTGCCGCCATCTGGGGTTTGCTCACACCCCACAGCTTTGGTCGTCTGTGCCTCTAGAAATTTTTCTTTTCTTTCTTTTTCCTTGTTTAATATTGAGAGAGGAGCGCAAGAGCAAGACCCGGCCGGGGAGGGGCAGAGAGAGGGAGGATCCCAAGCAGGCTGCGTGCAGTCCACACAGAGCCCACACGGGCCTCAGACTCCCAAACTGTGAGATCGGGACCTGGGCTGAAATCGGGACTCGGACACTCAACTGACTGAGCCACCCTGCCCCTCAAATTTTCTAAATATTTCCAAACCGTCAAAGAATTCCACTTGACAATGGATGTGTTTTCTTGCCTTGTCTGTGGCCCCTTTAGCAACGAGGGTGCTTGGCTCTAGGAGTGCCTGGAAAGGGGCCGACGAGTCTGCAGCGGGCAGCTGCTCAGCCCCTGCCCGAGGGGAGGGGCGTCCGGCAGGCGGGAGAAGCCGGCCGTGGATGCCCGGCAGCCCCGACGCTGTGGGCCAGCGCGTCCCGGGCCGCTGTCCTCTGTCCCCCGTCCCCAGGGCAGCGAGTCACACTCGTGCCACCTGACTTGGAAGGGTCTCTTCTTGTGTGCTCCTCAGAGCCCTGGGTGGGCCGAGCCCCGAGAGACAAGGTGGGGTCTGCCCTCTCACTCCGGACCTGGGAAGGCCTAGCAGGTGAGGAACAGTCGTGACTGGTGACTGGTGACACCCTGCCTGAGCCCCGCGCCTTCAAGAGGAAAGTGATGTTTTGGACAAAAGGATTGAAGAAGCGAAGCATCAGTGGGATCCTGGCCCGCCACGCTGGGGCACGTGTCTTGCTTTGTGGGGAAGATTCGACACTCGGGGCCGAAGAGGAGGACGTTTGGCTTTTCAGGCGGAGGCGCGGTCAGAGGCCATGAGAAACGCCATGACGGCTGGGAAGGTTTTCTGAGGACATTCCCTTCCAGATCTTGACTTGGAAGACTTGGGTCAAGACCCTCACTACTGATCGCTGGGAGACCCCGGCTCCCCGAGGATCCCACGCCGTCCCCTCAACCTGCAGATAGAAACAACTGGAAGTTACCTCTCTTTTGGCTGTTATCTTTATTGAGATCGAATTCCCATAAAATTTACCCCTTTGAAGCGCACAGTCCATTGGTTTTTGGTGTATTCACAGAGGTGTGTGACCATGCCCACTACCGCTTCCAGAGCGTTGTTGCTACCCCGGAAGAAACCCTGTTCCCTCAACTGGACGGTCGCCCTCCCCCTCCCTCCAGCCCCCCGGCCGCGGCCCGTCGGCTGTCCTCATCTGGACATCTCATACCCGGGGATCCTATAGGATGGGCCTTGTGTGGCTGGCTTCCTGCACATAACGTTTCCCAAACACACCCGCGGTGCCGCACGGGTCCGTTGTCTGTTATTGTGGGTGTAAGAGCTCTTTGCATGTTGTGGGTAGTAGACCCTCAACACATACGTGATTTGCAACTACTTCCAGTCTGTTGGTTCTTCTCACCTCCTTGACAGAGTGTCTTTGAAGCACAAACGTTCTTAGTGTGATGCTGCTGGCTGGCTGGCTGGCTGGCTCTTTGGTGTCGTAGCGAAGAAACCAGTGTCTAATCCAAGGTCACAGTGATTGACGTCTCTGTTATTTTTTAAGAGGTTTCTAGTTTCAGCTTATACGTTCATGTCTTTGGTCCATTTTGAGTTAATTTTTTTACGTGATGTGACGTGGGGATCCAAGTTCATTCTTTTGCATAAAGATATCCAAGTGTCCCGGCACTGTTTGTTGAAAAGACTATTATTTCCCTGTTGAATTGCTTTGGCGCCTTGTTGAATCAACCTGTAAATGTGAGCGTTAATCTTGGGACTCTGTTTCATTCCACTGAACCTGGATCACACCATTTTGATTAATGTAACTTGATAATAAATGTTGAAATTGAAAAGCACAAGTTGTCCAATTTTGTCCTTTTTTTTAATGTTTATTTTTGAGAGAGCATGAGCAGGGGAGGGGCAGAGAGAGAGAGGGAGACACAGAATCCGAAGCAGGCTCCAGGCTCTGAGCTGTCAGCCCAGAGCCCAATGCAGGGCTTGAACCCATGAACGGTGAGATCATGACCTGAGCCGAAGTCAGACGCTTAACCGACTGAGGCCCCCAGGGGCCCCAAAGTTTGTTCTTTTTAAAGGTTGTTTTGGTTACTGTGGATTCTTTGTATTTCCATATTAGGATCATCTTGTCGATTTCTGAATAAAATGCCGTCTGAGATTTTGATAGGGGTGTTTGTGTTGAATCTCTAGATAATAACGTTCATTCTGATCCACGAACAAGGAATGCCTTTCCATTTATTTAGGTCTTTTTCTTTCTTTCAATGATGTTCTACAGTTTTTAGTGTACCAATCTTGTATTTCTTTTGTTAAATTTATTCCTAAGTATTTTGTTCTCTCTAATGTTATTGTACATGGATATCCCTCCTTAGTTTGGTTTTCAGATTGTATATAAAACCCTAGGAACATGCACAAGAAAATTGAAAGTTTCCTAGAATGTAGACATACAGTTGACTTTTGTGTATTAACCTTGTATCCTGCAACCTTCTTGGGCTCATTTAGTCCTTCTCATTTTTAGTTGATTACTTAGGACCTTCTAGATATGAGAGTATATGATCTGCAAATAGAGATCATTTCACTTCTGTCTTTCCCTTACAGTCGGTCTTATTTCATTTTCTTGCTTAATTGCCCTGGCCGGAAACTCCCTGATTCTGTTCCTCGGTGAGGACAGACTTCCTTATCTGGGTCCTGGTCTTGAGGAAGTTTTCGATACTTCATCATTCAGTATGCTGGTAGCTGTGGGGAAACTAGAGGCCGTTTATCAGGTTGAGTAAGTGCCCTTCTTTTCCTACTTTCTGGAGTGCTTTTATTAGGAAAGCTGTTGGATTTTATCAAATCCTTTTTCTGCATCGATGGGCACCTTAGTGATGCTCCGTATTTCTACCGCAGATTTGAGTTCCTGTCCTCTCCCCTGCAAGGACCCCCGTCAGTATTTTTGTAGGACGGGTCTGCTAGTGATGAATTCTGTTTTTACTGGAGATTGACTTTATTTGTCCTTCATTTTTGAAGGACAGAGTTGCAGTGTATGAAACTCCTAACTGTCAGCACTTTGAATGTTTCCTCCTCTTGCCCTCTGACCTCGTGGTTTCCGGTGAGGAGTCCGCCTTTAAATGTTCCTACATAGCACGTGTCTTCTGTTGTTTTCAAGATTCTCTTTTGGCTGTATGTCCTGTATCTGGGTGGCTCTCTGAGTTTATCCTAATCAGCAAATCTAGGACGTTTCGTCATTTCTTCAGACATTGTCCTGTCTCTCCGCTCCCTCTGGGACGCCCATCGTGCGTACGGCTCCACTCCACAGCCCCTGACGCTCTGTGAACTTTTCTTGATCCTGTTTTCTGTTACCAGACTGGATAATCTCAAGTGGTGTATCTTCAAGTTTGCAGATTCTTTCTTTAGCCCACTCCAGTCTCTCGAGCTCTGTTCTCGTTTCTGTTATATTATCAACTCCAGAGTTTATATTTTGTTCTTAAAAAAATAATAATTTCTATGTATTGGTGTGCATCTGCTTGGTGAGGTACTATTCTCATACTTTAGCTCTTCAGATATGGTTTTCTTTAGTATTTTGACCGTATTAAAAATTTTTTAATGTTTATTTATGAGAGAAAGAGAGAGGCAGACCATGAGTGGAGTAAGGTCAGAGAGAGAGAGAAAGAGAGACACAGTAACCAAAACAGCCTCCAGACTCCATGCTATCAGCACAGAGCCCCGATGCAAGGCTTGAACTCGTGAACTGCGAGATCATGACCTGACGCTCAACTGACGGAGCCACCCAGGCGCCCCCCTTTTGACCATATTGAAAGTAGCTGATTTTGCTTAGTGATTCCAACATCTGATCTTCCCCAGGGATGGTTTGTACGGATTGTGTGTGTGTGTGTGTGTGTGTGTGGTCCTAGTTATTTCTTGGCATAGCTAATGTTTTCTGTTGAGAACTAGACATTTAAAAATATGTGGCACCTCTGAAAATTATGTTCTCCTGTGTCTCCAAAGCTGTTTTCGTTGTTAAATGACTTTTCTGAACTAATTCTGTCACCTGTCGTCTTCACGGCGTGTGGCGGCGCCGAGGTGCCTGGGAACACGGCCTCACAGCCCTCGCCCAAGGGCTCTCGTGTGTTGGCCACACCTCCAACGGCCGGCCAGTTTTCAGCCGCGCCTTCATCTTCACACCACGTTTACCCAGAGCCTCAAGTTCGGCCACGAGTGAGAGCCTAGAGCCCCCTCAGGTGTCTGCTCCGTGTGTGCACAGCCTTGAGTTATGCCCATTGCCTGCTAGGTTCCAAGGAATGTCTCAGCTTTTCAAATCTCCCTACTGCCAGATAATTCCTCAGATTTTCCTTTTAAGCTTTTTGGTCCACCTATCGTCTGTCCCCAAGTGCCGTCGGCCACTTTAGCTGTCATGATTTTCCACAGCTGCCTGAGAGAAAGCTGTTGACCCTGACGTAGCTCCAAGTCCGGTCAGAGACAACCTTGCGAGCGAGCGCTTCTGGTGAAGTCGCAGGTGGACGCAATAATGCCAGTGCTTTGGGCCCGCCCCCGCTCCCTCCACTGGCGCCAGGCTGCCTGTGGTCACATGACTATGGGCTGTTGGTTCAAGACTCCCGTGGGACGGGAGGTGAGCAGGAGTGGGACTCGGGCCAGTTAAAATGTCCACAGACCACTGTTCTTAGTGACGGTCATCTCTTCATCTGCAAGCTTTTGATTGGCTAAATTTCCGAGTGCTGAAAAAGCTGATTCTGACGAATGTTGCCAGTATTCTGACTGGTTTTGTGGAGGAGGGATTTGGGGGTGGGGGGCAGGGATTCTTTTCTGCCATTTTTTCTTTTCCTGATGTCACACTGGAAATTCTGGATCTCCTTCAAGGGAGATGGCAGCTGGAAAGTGCACACAGATTCAAGGTGCCATCGCTTCTGTTTCCATCTGTCCCTTCCCTGAGCCTCTTGTCAGGAGAATTTTACCCAGGAGTTGGCCATTTTGCACTAGTTAGCATGCAGTTGAGACCTTGTTTATGTTAATATTACTATCCTATGCCCGTAATTCATTTGAAAAATGAGCCTTATTCTTTACAGCACCTGACTTACTAGTGTCTGTAAGGAGCCCAGAAAAGAACAGAAACTCTCACGAATTTTTTGTCGTGGAAGAGACCTCCCTGCTCTATGGGTGGGGATGGCGTTTCTGCATGGAGACAAGCGTTTTTCCCTCTCCGTCCCTCCTGTTTGTGTAGGAGTTGCGTGGGCTGGGCTTTTTCTTAGCTCCTACTTGCTTCCAGCTCGGGGAGCCGGGCCATCCGCGGGAAGAGTCTGGGCGGCGCGCCCCCGGTTTGGGCTCTCACCGCGCCCTCCGGTTGTTTTCGGTTCCCTGACATCTTCCTCATTCAAGGCGGCACGTGAACCTTGGTGCTGTGTGAGTTGTCGTGTTCAGTGACAGGGTATATTATGAGTTCTTTGTGCACATAATTCTATGTTAGGAAAACCTTTCACCGGCTTCTTAAATTGGCTGGTTTGAAGTGCATATTGTGTTGTGGCATAATCTGTATCATTAAGAATATGAACTTGGGGAATTAGCGTTAGATCTTTGAGAACGAACTGGGAATTCAGAGAGAATGACTTGTCGTCATTCTTCAGTCTTGATTTAGGGCACATTATTTAACCTGTCACTTTTTCCAAGTGTTGACTTCTCTGTTTCTTCATGGGACTTCACGGAGATGATTCCAAAACTTTCAACTATCTGGGGGCGAAATTACCAAGAGATTTCTTAAAGAAAATTATATTTTTTTCAGTGGTTGCCGTTTCTCAGTGACCAGACTTCAAACCTGGTTTATGATAAGCCATACGTATTTTTTATGGCAAATCATGTGCTGGCCAGCTCCTGCACAGAGCACCGCAGAGACTCTGCACCTGCCCCCAGGGACTTGACACCGAGGACCAATACACTCGTGTGTGTAAAGACGTGGAAGATACACGAGACCTGAGTACTCACACACGGTCCACGTGCGTGTGTCTAACAGCTTCACTCATGTAAATTCTGAATTTACTCCATGAACTAAGGAACCCACTGAGGAGAATATATCCCCTGGAATTCAGGAATTCGAGGGCCCCTTTCTTGTCCCTTAAAAGCTTCTGGTTCACTCCTTCACTTCGGTCATTGCATTCAGTTCATTCGGTGTCACTGAAAATGTACTTTCTCTGAGCCAAGCCCTTTGCCTACACTCTCGTATTAGTTTGTACTGCATAACAAATTGCTCAAAATTTAGCTAAATCAGGTCACATTCAAGGTACTGGATGTTTGGACTTCAACAGATTGCTTGCGGGGACATGATTCCTAAATCATGTCTAAACTGTCTACAGTGACAGCTTAGAGGCTTAGTTGGATGGTGTGGGGCTTGGCCACTCATCTGAGGGCTCGACCAGAGCTGGAAGGTCTCTGCGGTGGCTCACTTCGCGGGCAAGTGGTTCTAATGGTAACAGGAATCCTTTTCCATGCTGTGAGGTCTGCTCCCCGTCCTTATGACATGATTGTCTCTCACCAGAGCGAGTGACCTGAGAAAGCTGGGTAGAAGCCACAGTGACACTTTGTCCTAGCCTTGGAAGTTACACCCTGGCTCAGAGGTCAGCCTCGTGCCACCTGGAGGCGTCTACACCGGCGTGTGAATGCCAGGAGGAAGGCCACCCCACAGGCCGGTTGTTCTAGCTCTGGAGAAGGACAGGTGAACTCATTTCTGCGAGGAAGGCATCACCGAGAGGAGCAGCCAGGACATCAGAACAGAGCTCGCCGCTGGGCTCACTGCTGTGGCGTGCCGGTGACCTCACAGGCCAGCCCCGCCCCCTCTGTCCTCTCCCTGACACACTCTGGACCACGGAGCACCTTTCTACGCCTGGCCATCCCTTACTGAGCGCGTATCTGCATGAGAAGATGAAGTGTTTGGGTCACGACCACTGAGCTGTCTGGCTTCCGCCCCGTGGAAAGGACCCTGGAGGCCCAGTCCAGAGGGTGTAACCCCCCCCCCCTGGCGTCACCCTCCTGCGCCCGGGTGGCGGCTTGCTCGGCAGCTACCGCTTGCCTCCGTTGTGGGTTAACTTGTGTCCGTAAGTGATCTGTCCGCGCCCACGCCTCCGGTTCCTGGGATGTCACCTTATTCAGATACCAGTCTCTGCAGGTGGGATTAGTTAGGATGAGGTCATGCTGGAGTGGAGGCCCTTCTTCCAGCACGACCGGCGTCCTTCCCAGAGGAGCCCGAGATGGACGCACGCAGCGCACACAGGAGAGCGTCACGCGAAGTCACGCGGGAGATGGCCCCGGATGACGAGGCGGAGCGCGGGTGACGCATCTCTGAGACAAGGACACCAGGGGGCGCCGGGCCCACCAGGCGCTGGACAAGGCAGGAAGGACCCCCCAGAGTCTTGGAGGGTCACTTCCGCCTCAGACTCCCACCTCCAGAACCGGGGGACTGTACTCTGTGGGTTAGGCCGCTAGTTAGCGGTGCCTTTTTCTAGCTGCCTCGGGGCACGAATGCTGCTCCCGAGGACATGGCGTCCAGTAGTGTTCTTACCGGGTAAGAACAGGTGAAAACGATTTAGGGGAGGAGGTAAGAGGCTTGAAGCACATCCCGTCACTCAAGGTAGGGTCTGCAAGGAAGCTGGTCTCTGTCCCTTGAGAGTGAACGCAGTGAGAGAAGCGGCCGTGGTGATTCAGAGCGTGCGCTACCCGCCATAGGCTCGGCCCCCCGGTCCCCTGAACCCTTCCCTCCGCCTGGCGGAGGCCGTGCTGGGTGGAGGGCTCCTGCCGGAGCACCGGGAGCCATGGAGACTCCCACGTCCATCCCAGCCTGGGAGGGAGAAGCTTCTGGCACGGAGGGGCCCCGAGAGAAGGCTGGGCCTCACTTGCACCTGCTTCACAGGGGTGGCAGGGGGCCCAGAACTTTCCTACACTGAGAAACACGGGAACCGGGGCCGCCTGCCCCTTCTGAGAGTCACCTGGAGGCCTTGGCTATTGTGTGGGCTCGTCTAGGGGAGACGTGGGCAGTGCTGGGACAGGGGAGCCCTTGGTACAGAGGGGCCTGGCCGTGGGCAGGCTTGGGACAACTCGCCTGGATGTGGAGGAACCGTTCCCGGGAGCTTGGAGGAGGGAGGCCAGGGTCACGGGTGGTGAAGGGGCTTTTCTAGAGGAGGCCGGGGGCTACTGCACCACCGTCCTGTGGGCGGCCCCCAGCTGGCCTCTCTGGCGCGCGGGGAGCCCGTGGCAGTGTCCCCAGGGGAGGAGCAGAGGAGGGGCTGCGCAGGCGGGGGCACCGCCCACCCCGCGGCGGGGCTGACTCTTACGACACACTGTTTTCCAGTCTATGTGCAGGTGTTTTCCGCCTTGATCGTGATCATCTCCGGGGCCTTCGTCATCACTATCATTTACAGGTCAGTTGTACCCCCTTCTGAACTCACACAGAAGGTGGGGCGTGGGTCGGGGGTCCTCTACGGGCCTGAGCTCCTGACAGTACCCCTCTGCCAGCGTTTAAAGAGCACCCTCACCGTCAGCCCCTCCTTGCCCCCGTTTGCCTGTGAGCACCCTGCCCAGGGTCTGGTGTCACTGTGTAGACGTGTCCTCAGACACGAATCTGCCCTCTCCTTCTGGTGGGGAGGACACAAGGCCGTGGCTGCTGGTGGCTGCCCTCAGGCAGGCCTGGATTCCATGCTGCCACTCGGGGCCCAGGTCCCCCCACCCACAGGCCCCCTTGTGACATGGAGAAAAGCCAGTGAGACTAGTCAAGTCACTGTGTCCAGCAGCAAGGAAGACCGGTCCCCTCCTCTGGTGCCAGGTGACGTCCTGCATGAGCTGCCTGCACAGTCACGCCATCCCCCTCCCTGTTCTCACCCTCGGGAGTCTGGATGCCACACACGATCGTGTGTTTGGAGCATACATAAGAAACTAACCTGGGACCTATTAAGGCAAAGCACGACCCTGAACCCTGAACCCTGTCTTAGGGGGACGTCCTGGTGGAGGACTGGGTGGCCCGTCGGTTTTCCATCTTTAATTTCTCTGATGGTGACAAGGAGTCTTTTCCCATCAGAGTCGTTCAGGAGAGCAGGAGAAAAAAGGAAGTCCCCACAGAACTGCCGTCTGCCAAGCCCAGTAACCCAGAGGGGTGGGCGCCCTCCGGTGAGCAGGTGGGGTCCAGGGCCAGGAGTGCAGAGCCGCCGAACTGGAGTGAGCACCTCGAGGAAGAGGAGGAGGAGGAGGAGGAGGAGGAGGAGGAGGAGGAGGAGGAGGAGGACGGTGAGATGGAGGGCCGTCCCACGCAGGGCCCCACTGAGGCGCGGTGTGTGTGAACCGTCTCCGGAGGGCGCTGGCATAGTCATTGTCACTGGCGAGCCCCGTCTGGGTTCGAGAAGGAGGCGCCCTGAACGGTCAGCTCAGCCTTAGGTGGGGTCTGTAGGGACGCGCCCTCTCTGGGTCTCTCCTTACCCGTTAGTCACCAGGACCTGGGTTTACTGGAGCCGTCGGGAAGCGGAGGGGCAGGAGGGGAGGCCTCCCGAAGTGTCCCTGAGGCTCTGAACACTTGGCCCTGACAGAGGCCCCGACCGAGCCGGGTCTGAGCTGCGGGCCTTCCCGCGGGGCAGGGTGTCCCCCCATAGGGGCCCTTTCTGCAGCGCGAGGCCACGAGAAGCCGTGCTCTCCTTGGGTGACAGAGAGACAGGGCAGCACAGACCCACTGACCTGACTGGTCTGATTGTTGCCAATCATGTGCCAGGCAGACCCGTCCACAGGCCTGATGACGTGGCTGAGGTTTGTATTCAGAAGATCCACTCTCTCTCTCTCTCTCTCTCAAATCCAGCAGCGCCGGCAGTGACGGTGGACAGACTGACCAAGGACTGAGGCCCGTGGGGCGGGCAGAGCAGAGACTGACAAACACCTGCTGAAACGCTCCAGCTGCCGACCGGCTGTTGAGTGTGGAAACAGCATTCGTGAGCACAAGATAAAGTTATTTTAAATGCTCCTTGTTCCGTGTGGTCGTCCATGCTGTCGCTCTGTCTTCGGACAGAGACAGCCTGGGAGCCGTGCAGACGTCCACGGGAAGCTTCCAGAGCTCAGCGGGGCCACTGGCTAGCGCTGCCGGAGTCCAGGCAGCTCAGAGCAGCTCGCGGGCCAGGCCACCGCGCCCCTTCTCAGAAGACGGCGGGCTTGTTGCTCTGACTCACAGGAGCTGAGGGCCTGCCGGGCGGCGAGCTGTGCCGGCAGGGGTGCGGCCCCCGTCCTGGGGGGGCCAGCCCTGCAGCTTCCTCACAGCCCCGCTTCCATGACAGGGCACCACGAGTGGGTGCTGACCACGGGAACACAGCCCACAGAGCCCTGGTTTTGGAGAATGTCTTCTACCTTGGAAACGTTGGGAGCTTAATGTGTGTGTGAGCATGTGTGTGTATGCAGGCACCTGGACACACATGCGCACATATGCATGCATGCATGCATGTACACACATGTATATATGTGTGCACACGCAAGGGTGTACGCACATGTGCATTTATCTGCACGTATGTGCATATATACACGCATGCATGCACAGTATGTACGCATGTGTGCATGTGTATCTGTGTGCACACATATATGTGCGTGTGCACATGCACGTATATCTGTGCACACATGTGCATGTATACACGCACACACAGTGTTCTCATGCATGTGAGCACACGCACATGTATGTACACATACATGCACACATGTGCGCATGCCCATGTGCACATGTGCTGTGTGCATATTTGTGTGTGCACGTATGTATGTATGTATGTGTGTATATATATATATAAACAAACCAGTTGATCATACGTTCTGCTTAAAGGGGTGACTGCTCAGCCCCGAATGTCAGGGCAACAGGTTGCCCCGGGGGGCAGGTGGGCAGGAACCGGCGTTGTCGGCTCTGGGGGTCCTGATGGCGACTCCCACCTGGTTCCCACCTGGTTCCTGCTCTAAGGGCTTCCTTGTCAGAGCTGCCTTGGGTCCAAGTTCATCCACTCCAGTGAGCCTCACGCCTATTTAGGGGAGCGGAAGGAGCAGTGCCCCAAGGCATCTGCACGCCGTACACGGAAAGAGCAGGGGACACACGTGCCATCCCATTCCGCGTTGTCTTGAGAAAGCAACATGGCCGAGCAGGGGGCGCTGGCGCATTCTGCGCAGCCCCAGAGACCCACATGCCTTCCTCTGAGCACCCCGGCGGTGCGGGAACAGGAGCGGCGACACGCTTCCCATGCCCTTTGTGGATCTCCGTCTACACTTTGAGAGCGTCTCAGGCCACAGTGGCCCCGTCTTCAGGTGGCTGCGTGTGGCCAGGGGCTGCATGTTGGACGGTGCGGGAAAGGGGCTGCGTCTGCCCGAGTCCGGCCCACCCTGCCCTGCGCACTGGCTGGGCCTGAAGGAAGCCTGCAGCGCTGGCCACGGCCTCCCGTCGGAAACGCTCGTGTGTTTTCTGTTCACGCTGCCTTTTGGGCTCGCTGTGTGCTTGGCCATCTGCGACGGGCACACCCCGAGCTGCCCTCATGGAGAGACCCAGACCCTCTTCGATCGGCCCCTGTACGGCCTGACAGATTATGGAACAGTTCTCGTTGTCCTCACTTGTCTGAGAATAAAACACTTTATTCTGAAAGTAAGGCAGCGCACTAGCATCTGATCTTTTGATGAAGCAAAGAAAAGCTGGCTTATTTTTAGATCGTGAACTTGCTGTTAAGTCTTATTTTGGATCCCGCGTGTTTAACTGCCTGGTACAGTTTGGCGCCTTCCCTGTTCCGTGTGTGTTGGTGTGTCACCCACGGGACCCAGCACTTCCCGGGTCCAGTCCACACAGCGGCCGCCGCTGATGGTTCCCAAAGAGGAAGAAGTCCGAGCTGAGTCTTTGGCTCACACTCCCCCTTCCCTCCCAGGACGCCCCACAGTCCGTCTCTTTGTGCTGCTTTCTAGGCTGCAAGTAAATAGACTTTAAAAAAAGAACCTCAATCTCTCGCCTTCCCAGACTGATTTTAGAAATTAAATGTAGGTGCTTAGAATAAATTCCCCAGAAATCACTCTGCTGTGAGGTCCACCGCACAGCTAGCGGTAGAATGAGCACATTTACATCTTCACGTCTGCGGCCATCTCTGCAAGCGGGGGGTTCTCTGGAGCAATTGGCCGAGGAGTGGGGGGGGTACAGAGAGGGGAAGGGTCCACAGGTGGGGTGGGTGGGGACAACCAGGGGACAGAGGTGGGGCCGGCTCGGGGTCTCGGCCTGCCTGAGAGCGGCACGAAGTCGGTTCTTCAGGCTGAGCTGGGAACCGGCCTCCCACAAGCACCTGTAGGTGCCGGGTGTGATCTGTCAAGCAGCGTGCGCCCAGTACATGGAGGCACACGGGGCAGCGAAACTGCTGCAGGCTTCGGAAAAAGCACCATCTTCAGCTGGGAGCGCGGATGGGCGAGAGGCAGAAAGCCAGCCCCTGGGATCCCCAGAACCTGTGCAGGCGTGAGTCACTCAGCGGGCACGACACTCGGGGTCCCGAAGGCGGGCCGGCCGGTGCCCTGGGTCCTGAGAGGCTGAGTCGCTTCTGAGTCAGATTGACAAGACTCATGTTCCTGAGGTAGCTTGGAGGGTGGGAGCCCACTCAGGACCACCAGTCTCCCTCGTGGGTGTGGTGAGGTGCTGACTTCCATTTCTGGGTAAACTGGCTCTTGGTACCAAAAAGGGAGAAAAACCCTCCACCCTTTACTCGTGCATTTTCTCACCCCAACACTGCAAAGCCTTGTCTGCAGCCAACACAAGGAGAACGGTTGCTGCCACTGCTTCTGTGCTGTGGAAGAGATGGTGGGAAATTAGTACAGTTTCTTCCTCAAGTGTTTGGTCAGATTCACTGGTAAACCTGTCTGGGTCTGGGGTCCGGTGCTTTGTGTCTTAGACTGTTACTGTCTGTTTCTTCTTATGTGAGTTTTGGCAAATTGTGTTTTTCAAGGAATTGGTCTGTTTCACATGGTTTATCAAATACGTGGGTGTAAAGTTGTTCATGGCTTTTCTTTGTTTTCCTTCTAATGTCCGTGGGATCTGTAGTGATGTCCCAGCTTTCATTTCTGATGTTAATTTGCCTTTTTTCAACCTAGTTTTTGCAACACTCTCAAACTTACAGTAAAGTTGCAAATTATGAAAGTTTTTTCTCTCTACCGAACCATTTCAGAGTAAGTTGCTGACATCGTAGCCTCCTCCCATGTTGTAATGTGCGTTTCCAATAAGCAAAGATCCTCTCTTACAAAATCACAATCCAGCTCTCAATATCAGGAAGTTAATATCAACTTTACCATCTAATCCTTGGGCCCATTCGGTGCCAGTTCTCCCACTAATCAAAGGATCTGGTTCAGCACATCTTACGTTTAGCTGCCAGGTCCCGTTCATCTTCAGTCTGGAACATTCCTCAGGCTTCCCTGGGCTATCACGGAAATGTCACTGTTGAAGATTATGGGGCAAGTAGAATGTTCCTTATTTGGGGTTTGTCTGATGTTTCTTTTTTTGGGGGGGGGCGGTGCACAAGTGGGGGAGGAGCAGAGATGGCCGGACAGAGGATCTGAGGCAGGCTTCATGCTGACAGCACTGAGCCCAACGTAGGGCGTGAACTCAGGAACTGCGAGATCATGACCTGAGCCTAAGTTGGACGCTCAACCGACTGAGCCCCCCGGGCGCCTCATGATTTTCACCGTGAACTCATGTGGTGTTTCACACATGAATACATGCGTGATGTCCGTGCATCTTGGTGCTGAGATGTGTGGACGTCGGAGAGCCAGCACTGGGCCAGCGTGTGTGTCACTACTGGGCTGTTTTCATCACCGTTACAGGGACATCTCTCAGGCGTAGCCACTGTAACTCTCCGCTCCTTCATTACTATCTCGTGTGTGGGTGCTTTGGAGTCAGGTAAGTGTCCTGATTAAACTTCCTATTTATATAGTCATTCACTTGTCTGTGTGGACTCATGGTCCAGCGGTTTAGAGGGCTGTTGTCTGCTAACGACCATTATTTATTTTGATGTTTAAATTCTCTCCAGTCTGGCCAGAGGAAGCCCCTGCAAGGGGCTCCCACGTCTCTGGCATGTCACCGTCACTCTTCGAGCACCTTCCTGCTTTCTGACACAACACAATCTTCCAGGTCATCTGGTCCCTTCTCTGCCGCAGCCGTGGGGTCAGCCTTTCCTCCCAGGAGCACTGGCTCTGTTTGGTGGGGCCTCCCTTGTTCTGAACCCCAAGTGCCAGGTTTAGGCTGGGAGAGGGGGCAGGGGCCTGGGAGGCCGCTCCCGGGGTGTCCCCCACATGCCCCCACCACCCCCAGCTGTGGAGACCCACTGGGCCCCTTGTGCCTCCCAGCGCCCCCCGGGGCCCCTGCGTCCTTCCCAGTGGGGCCGGGGCCCTGCCTGTCACCTCGCTCTGCTGCTGCAGCCCCGCACCACCCTTCTCCCCTTCTTTTCTGGTTGAGTTTTTAAAAACCCGCTTCTCGATTCGGCTTCAAATGAATCCCCAAATGTCGCTTTTCGGAGCTGCGTGCTGTCACCGGCCGTGGGTTAGTGACTCCCGAGCCTTTCAAAGGGCCGATCACTATGGCAACCACAGCACAGAACATTGCTTTGTCTCCTCAAAATACCCTTCAGAGAAAGGTCATTCAGTGTTAATGTTTTCCAACTAAAACCGGCAATGTAAGCAGCGCTCAGAACACCGTCACCGCGTGCCCCTCTGCGGGCGTGGATTTAGTCCTGCGACGTCAGGAAACTCTGGAATGAGGACTCATCCCGAGGGACGGGCTGTCACGCCGCCTCGCCGGCTGGAGCTTGGAAGGCACCTGTTCGTTTCGGTTCTGGTGTTGCAGGGCGAGCTTTCCTGCTCCCGATGCTGGCAGTGTCCCGTCCGTCCCCCCCCCGCTCCGGGTGTGGGTTGGGACGTCGAGGGGCACCCGGCAACCTCCACAGAGACCCGCCAGCTTGGCAGTGACGGAGCCCGGGCGGGCCAGGCGCCGGCCATGTTTTGGTGCTGCCGTTGTCCACTTGACCTCAGGGTTTTTATATAAAATCTCATTAGCTGAGAGGCTTTCTTTCTTATAAAAAACCACTTGGGCGGGGTTCTGGTGCCTGCAGGGGAAGAGAGGACACCCGGGTGCCTCGGTCTCAAAGCTGACCTCTGCCGACAGCTCGGGGCGGAGCGTCTCTGCACCTGGGCCTCTTTTTCCCTCGAGAATTACCCCCCACTGGCACCTGGGGGGCTCGGTCAGCTGGGTGGCCGACTCTTGATCTCGGCTCGGGTCACGATCTCATGGTTCGTGGGATCGAGCCTCGTGTTGGGCTCTGCACTGACAGCATGGAGGCTGCCTGGGATTCTCTCTCTCTGCCCCTCCCCTGCTCACACGTACGTGCTTCCCCCCACGATAAATAAATCTTAAGAAAAATTACCCTGCATCAAATTCACACGTAAGCACATTCTAACATGCAAATAATGCTCTGTAGTTTACAACCAAAAGCACACATGTGCACACACGGTTGAATCGTTTCAAAGGGGGCACCTGAGGGGCTCAGTCGGTTAAGTGTCCGATTTCAGCTCAGGTCATGATCTCGCAGTTGATTGGGTTGGAGGCCCGCGTCGGGCTGTGTGCTGCAGCTCGGAGCCTGGAGCTGGCTTCAGAGTCTGCGTCTCCCCTTCTCTCTGCCCCTCCCCCGCTCATGCTCTGTTTCTCGATAATAAATATAATTTAAAAAAACTTCACTATTTCCTAGGAACAACGGTATTTTTCAGCCTGACACAGCTAGTGTCCCCCCAGAAATCACTGGGATTCCGTATCCCCATTTACCTGACTGTCCCCCATGTGTCTTGTACATATTTTTTTCAATCTAGGACCACATAATTGCAGTAGTTTATAATGTTTCTCTAATTTTCATTAATCCACAGCCTTTTAAAAATTTATTTATTTGGAGAGAGAGAGTGCGAGCAGGGGAGGGGCGGGGGGGGGAGAGAGAATCCAAGCAGGCTCTGTGCTATCAGTGTGGAGCCTGACACAGGGCTCAAACCCATGAACTGTGAGATCACAACCTGAGCCGAAACCAAGAGTCCCCGCAGCCCCTGCCGTGGCCTCTTTCTGTTCTTCCAGTACCTCAGCTTGGAGTCCAGTGAGTGCTGTCACGTGGCTTCCACGGTACGGCTTTTCCAGTTTTTTCCTCGTGAGTCGATTCAGGTCAGACCTTTCCGTGTGGCTGCTGCAGAGGTGGCAGGTGACAGGTGCAGTGTTTTTCCTGCTTTGCTGTGGCAGGAGAGCGAAGCAAGTCACCGAACCACGGGCTTGAGAGGACCACTGGACCTGTCCTGTCCGGAGAACTGTCCTTCCGGGGGTTGGCCAGGGCCCGGGGGTGATACATCGAGGCGGCCGGAGCGTCATGTTCCCCAATGACCTTGCTCCATGGCTTCGGCTTCCGGCAAGCGTGGGTGACACTGCACCTCTGTCGCTCCTGGCACGTTTATTAACTGGCTTGCTCTTGTGAAGAAGAATTTCTCTCTCTTGCCTTTGGAAAATAATTCACCGTGGATTCAATTATTCTTTAGAATCCAACATATTCTAATCAATCACCTCCGTAATCCTTTGATGATCAAATCGTTCCAGGGCGGGCCCTCGGAGCCTCTCCATCAGCTTCTTGTATCTCTCTGACACATGTCATTTGTCTCTAAGTACTTGTCTGCCTCTGGACAAAAGATGGTCCGGGCTCACCCTGTTCTCGCTCTGCCAAAGGCCTAGAATGACCTCATCTTCTCAGCAGCCTTGATTTCTTTTCCTGAGGAGTGGTGTTTGTATCCCACAGCCCAGGGGCAGGTATGCGGCCCGGGGGCGGGTATGCCTGTCACTGCCTGTGGCCCTTGAGCGGACACAGCCGGGAGTCCTGTACTCACACTCACACTCCAGCTCCGGCCGGACAGCACGGGGCTGTCCACGTCTGTGTGTCCCCTCTCCCGGGGAGACTCCGGCTCTCCCAGACCATAATGGATTTGGACTCTCTGCTCTGGGCTGCGTCCAGCGGGCCCAAGTTCACTGCAGAATCCTTCCGCCAACAGCACTCGCAAAAGCAAGCTTGAGAAAACCTCAGGATTTCTTTGCAGTGATTTTTGTCCTTAGGATGCACTGCACCAAGTGTGAATAGTCTGAGAACTTGTAGTCAGTAGTTAGTTCTCAGTTAACCTTTTTTTTTAGTTTTCAAGAGCAAGTGCGAACGAGCAGGGGGAAGCACGGGGGGGGGGGGGGGGGGGGGGGGGGGGGGGGGGGGGGGGGGGGGGGGGGGGGGGGGGGGGGGGGGGGGGGGGGAGGATCCGGAACAGGCTCCACACTCAGCGTAGAGCCTGACGTGGGGCTCGATCCCACAGCCCTGGGATCCTGACCTGAGCAGAAGGCAAGACTCAGACACTAAGCTGACGGGGCCGCCCAGGTGTCCAGTTTGTCTTCTCGTGTACACAGAATTAGTACACTGTATCTACGCTTGTATCTTCCTACTTAACGTAAAGTGTGCCCGGGAGCCCGCCCTCCATTTCCCTGTGTGTAGCTGCGCGTTCCGTGTGGCTGCCTGCCGTAGGCGGGCACGTCGCTCCGTATTCCTTGCGACTGGAAATACCGCCCGCGTGGATCACCTCGCGTGGGTGTTCGTGAAGATGTAGTTCTCGGGGCTGCTTCCTAGAGGAGAGGTTTCTGGGCGAAGGGGCACGTCACCGTGTTCTAGGTGTCACTGTGGGAGCGACCGCAGCGACCCCACGAGTGCCTGCTTGTCCACGGCCGTGAGGTCACACTTGTGAGGCTTGTCCACGCGGTACGTGGGACATGCTTTCCCAGTGCTCGGGGACTTAACTCTATCTGTGAGTGAGGTTGGACATCTTTTCATACGTTAAGGGCCTTTTAGGTACTGTTTTTTGTGAACTGCTTATGTGTTTTGTTCATCTTTCCATTGGAATTTTGGTCTTTGCTCTGTTTTTGAGATCACTTCATAGGTTTGGGGGGTCAGCCCTTCATCTGTGGCGCTGCGGCCCGGACCTCTGCCAGTGTCTTTACCGGTCTAGCAGTTTGACTTGGTTTAGGGTGTTTTACAAAAACGTAAAAGGTGTTTACACTCAACCCATCTGTGCTTTTATTGTATATTAATTATGAGTTAGAGTTTAAGAGGCTTTCCTCACATCCTTCGTGTCCAGACTGTCAAAGAATTCACCCATGTTTTGTTCTAGACGTTTGTCCGTTCGATCACTGAGCCATCTGGTCTTTATTCTGGCACGTGATGTGACCCAGGGACGCATTTCTGGGCCACCCCGTGGTCACAGCGTCCTCTGTCCCTACCAGTCTGCCTTTCCCGGCAAAGCCGCGACGCCCCTTCTCGGGCGCCGTCTCCCCGCAGACCGTTGGGCCGGTGCCTGGGCCCTTCCCCACGTCAGGCCTCTCATTCACCAACACCGTAGGTGTAACGACTGAGGCTTCTTAGTGTGTGTTACTATCTGGTGGGACTAGCCCTCCTGCCTTGGTCTTCTTTGAGAGTTTTTCTAGTTGTTACTGTATGCTTAATTTCCATTTAAGCGTTAGAATCAACTTGTGTGACTCCCAAATAAAAATTTAACTGGGAGTTTCGTTTCAGTTTTGTTAAATTTATATGCTGTCTCCAGGAGGATCGCTATTTTTATAATATTGCATTATCCCATCTGAGAAGAAGGGATGTTTCTGCATTTACTGAAGTTGTTTTTGTGTTTTTATTTATTTGAGAGCAACAGAGAGAGAGCGAGTGAGCGAGCGCATGAGTGGGGGAGGGGCAGAGAGCGAAAGGGAGATACAGAATCCAAAGCACGCTCCAGGCTCCGAGCCGTTAGCACAGAGCCCTACATGGGGCTCCAACACATAAACCGTGAGATCATGACCTGAGTTAAAGTTGGACACTTACCCGACTGAGCCACCCAGGTGCCCTGTTTTTGTGTTTTTAAAGCTGGCTTAAGGGGCGCCTGGGTGGCTCAGTCGGTTAAGCCTCCGGCTTCGGCTCAGGTCAGATCTCACGTTCGTGGGTTCGAGCCCCGCGTCAGGCTCTGTGCTGACAGCTAGCTCAGAGCCTGGAGCCTGCTTCCGGTTCTGTGTCTCCCTCTCTCTCTGCCCCTCCCCCTCTCATGCTCTGTCTCTCTCTGTATCAAAAATAAATAAAAATATTAAAAAAAAATTTAAAGCTGGCTTAAATTATTTTCATATTTGTAACTTTTTTGATAAGCTAATTCCTAAGTACTTTATCCTTTCTGTTGCTTTTCCAATGGTGAGTTTCTCTTCCACTATATTGTTCATTGTTTGGGTGTGTACATACACACGCTGTTGGTTTTAGATTTATTTTACATTCTGCTATTTTTAAAATTTCTTTTATTGTTTTTGTTAGTTTTGGTATTGAGTCTCTTCAGTTTTCCAAGAATATTATTACATCATCTGCAACTGAACTTTCTTTCTTTCCAAATTTCTAATCCTATAATTCCTTTTCCCTATCTAACTATATTCATTTTATTGCCAATTGATTGTTAAATAGTAGTGCAGAGAGTGAATATTCTTGCCTCATTTCTGACCTTGATGGGAAACGCGTCTATCGTTTCCTATGAAGACAGATGATGAATTCGAGGCTGATTCTATGTACACACATGTACATATGTTTATCTGCATACATGTACATGCGTGTGCATACATGTGTGCATGTGTATAGGTGTGGATAGATATGCATGTTTATGTGTGTGTGTTTTTAGAGGGGTACTTTCTTACTATTTTTTTCATCAGGATTTTTTTTTGTATTATGGAGAAAATCATAATCTTTTCCTTACAACTTTTATTAGATTGGCAGATTAAAATAATGGATTTTCTGATATTGATGCAGCCTTATAGTCCAGAATCAGTTCTACTTGGATACGATGTACTATTTTTTAATGTGTTGTGGATTATTTGTGCTAATATTTTATTTAGGATTTGTTACATTGATATTTATTAGAGATGTGGATCTATAGCGATCTTTTGGGCACTGTCTTTATTGCTTGTGATGTCACTGTTATAGTGTGTGCTCTAGAATAATTTTAGGATGTTGAGGGCGTGTTGTACTTGCTGACGACATTCCCCGTAAATCCACCTGGGCCCTGGGTGTCCCCCGGAGACAGGTCTCTGATAACTTCATGTATTTTGTCCGCAGAAGTAGGTATCTTCAAGCTTTCCATCTTTATTAGCTGCTACTTTTTTTTTAAAGTTTATTTTTTTTTTTTTGAGACAGCCTGCATGCTCAAGGGCAGGGTGGAGAGAGAGGGAGCGAGAGAGAACCCCAAGCAGGCTCCACGCTCTCAGCACAGAGCTGGACGCGGGGCTCGAATCACGAATCATGAGATCATGACCTGAGCTGAAATTAAGAGTCGGACATTTAACCCACTGAGCCCCCAGGGGCCCCAGTGTTCGCTGCTTCTCACCGGTACGTGGCTTTCCTTCTGGAACTCTGCTCACCTTAATGTTGGAGCTCTGTCTTTTGTACGTCCGGGTCTCCCTTTGATCCTTTAAAACCTTTCTTTTTTATTTCTGTTTTTAGGGCTGTTTTTTATTCCTGTTCCCATTGTCCCTTGTTATATATCCAGTTGACTATATTACCCCTTGGGCACCAAACCGTTTAATTTTTACTTCTTTTACTTCATTTTCTTCCCTGATTTCAGCAAATTCTCATTCACATATTTTGATATTAATTCTTTCTGTTTTGTTTTCAGATATTGGACTTTTGATGTGGAGTTTTTAGCATTTTAAAGAAAAAAGGTTTCATAGTATTTACTTCTGATTGGGTTGTTACTCACAATTCTCCTCTGTTCCATGGTATTTGTTTTTAGGTTTTATTTTGTTTTTTTGGTTTTTTTGCATGGAGAACTTTCACCGATGGAGGTGCCTGTCATTTTGTGTTCCTTCTTATGAAGGCGGCACTAGTGCGCGACCCTGCGCAGGCAGCAGGGAGGGTTCGGTTCAGTTCGGGGCGTGCCGCTCTCGCTCTCTGAAGGAGTCCCAAGTGCCAGCATCTGCCTCCTTTCTGCCCTTCACCAGCCTCCTCCCCTCCCACCATTCTCTCCCCACACGCTGCCATGCCACTTCCTTTTGAGACCCTTGTATTTTAAAATTTTTTAATGTTTATTTATTTTTGAGAGAGAGACACACACAGAGTGTGAGCAGGGGAGCATCAGAGAGAGAGAGACACACACAGAATCCGAAGACAGGCTCCAGGCTCTGAGCTGCCAGCACAGAGCCCAACGCGGGGCTCAAACCCACAAACTGTGAGATCATGACCTGAGCTGAAGTCAGCCGCTTAACCGACTGAGCCACCCAGGCACTCCATGACCCTTGTATTTTAAAGTAATTTTAGGGGCACTTGGGTGGCTCAGGCGCTTAAACATCTGACTCCTGGTTTTGGCTCAGGTCATGATCTCACAGTTCGTGGGTTCGAGCCACATGGTGGGCTCTGCGCGACAGTGTGGAGCCTGCTTGGATTCTCTCTCTCCCGCTCGCTCTCTGTTCATTTCCTGCTTGTGCCTTCTCTGTCTCACAATAAATAAACTTAAAAACTCGTTATAAGATACTTGTAGACTTGCGGAAGAGTTGTGAAGGTCATGCAGTGTCCCCCATGCACAACCCCCGTCACCCCGCGGGAGCACCTTACTCCACCCTGCCTGTTTATCAAAACAAAGGAGCCAACTTGGGGACAACATGTCTACCCACCATCACTGTCAGGATTGCCCCAGTTTCTCCACCAGTATCTCCTCCCGATCCCAGGATCCAGTGCAGGAGAGCACATGCTGACCCCCAGCTCTTGTCTCTGCCGCTTAGGACGGTTTTTCCCATCATCCTTAGTTTTTATGACCGGGAGGCAATAGTGGTCAGGTATCTTCTAGAACATCCCTCTGTTTCGGTTTGTTTACTGATTCTCCCGAGTAGACCGAGGTGGTAGCTTTTGGAGAACACTGCTGCAGAGGAGATGCGCCCTCCCATCAGAGCAGATCAGGGTGTGTGGTGTCAGCACGGCTGTCGAGGCTGACCACGATCACGTGGTGAAGCCGGTGTCTGCCGGCCTCCCGCTGAGCAGTTCCTGCGCACCTCCTTCCGTGCCCCGTCCTGCAGGAGCGATTGTGTCGCCCTCTCTCAAGCAAGGGGGGTCCGGTGCCACCTCTTGGGGAGGGCATTGAAGAATCTGGGTCCCCACGAAGTCGTTACAGGAATTGGTACATTTTAGGTGAGAGCCTTTGAGGCCGTGCAAGTATTTTGTTTCTCCTTAAAGTTTTGCCAAGTACTTCTGGCATTTATCTGAGTCTTTCCTGCAGGCGTTACTACTCTGGGATTCTAATGGGATTTTCTCTTGCTCTTGGTCTCTCTACAAGTATTAAATGGAATTTTTCATAAGGAAGATTTGTAGTCTTCCACATTTATTCAGTTATTTATTTACATCAATAAAGGCTCATGAATATTTATCTTTGAGGGCTGTGACCTCACACTGTGATTATTTGTTAGGGTGCTCCCACTGGCCCACATCTGACTTGTATGGGTGCTTCTGGTGATTCCTATGCCCTCCTGACAAGCATGCATCCTGTTTGTTCATATTTTGAGCACTTTCTCAGTTTCTGCTTCCACGAGACAGTCCAAGTACGTCTTGCAGGTTCCCTGCCTGGCCTGGGGCAGCTGCTGCTTCACGGAGCCCTGGCTCCGTTTGCTGGGGATGGTGTCAGAAGCCAAAGGCTGGGGCTGGATGTGCTCCTGCTGTGGGGTGTCGACTTCTAGTGCCCCCAGCACCTCCAGGAGCTATTTTTTGATCCACTAGGTTTCCCTTTGGGGGTGGGCCGATTTCTCTCATGGTTTTGTCTGTTCTTGGTCAGCACCCCCTACCTCTGCCTTCCCTGCAGAGTGAGCTGCTCTGGTCGTGTTTCTGGTGTGCCTCCTTGGTTTTGCCTGTTTGTTCTGTCTCCAGCTCATGGTGGAGGGATGTGGCAAGTCCTCAGCTTCACGGAGGAGTAATAGGGTCCCTGTCCTTGTGTGGCTACTGTGCTGGCCACTTCACAGAGGTCTATTGATCTGGAAAGTCCTGTCTTTCAGTTCTGGCAAGTTTTCTTGTATTATTTTTTGGATAATCTTCTCACTTCCCTTTTTTCTGTTTAAACACACATTTAATAAATAAATGTTATTAGAAGACTCAACTGAAAAATAAATGAAAACTTGACACAGCGTCTGTGAGTGAAATGTGCTGTTTTCTCAGCTAGCTGCCATTAACGTTGATGGTGGGTCCTCCTTGCAATCTTTTCTTCATCTTGGTTTCCTCACTCAAGCATCTCGTGGCAAGAGGAATTCAGGGGAGATTTAAATAACTGCAAGTCTTTTGTTGACTTTTCCAAACTGTGCAGCTATGCCGGCCCGCTGATGGCTGTCCCAGCGGGCTTGGAGCACCTGCCGGGTCCTGCCCAGGAAAACCCTCAAGGCCCACCGCTGTCTGAGAGCACCTGCTTAATCCTCGGCCAGCTCTCCGACCGGAACACGCCTCTGAGTGCAGATTTTGGGGAAATGACCAGCTAAGCTGAAGTGACACAGGTGTAGGTGTGTGTGGGCGGCTGGCTCCTGGCACACAGTAGGCATCAACTCCACGAATGCTTACTGGTAGAAGAAATGAGGGGGGCACTCGCAAGGGAGGGGGCTCCCAGGGCCTCCTGCCTCTGTCCAGTGGCAAAGCCATCATTGCAGAGCAGGGGACGTGTGGCCACCAAGAAGCAGACCTCACATCCCTGTGCAGAATCAGCAGCTGTTTCCAGGAGATCACGGGTTTAGGCATGGAGTCAGGCAGACCTGAGTCTGAATCCAGTTCTTTGCCGGTGGCCTACTGGGTCACGTGGGCAAGTCACTTTGTGTCCCAGAGCAAGCTCACCTAAATGGCAGATGTGACTCGACCCCTACCCCCCACCCGGCCAGTCCAGCTCTTGGAGGAATCTGTTCTGTACCCCCCACTGCTCCAGGGCGGGCTGCTCTCCTACGTGTGTGGCTGCCCTTGTGGAGGGAGTGAGGGCTACACTCTGACCCCGGCCTCAACACGAGATGCCCGGGGCCCAGACGCCCGGGGCCCCCACCTGGGGACCTGCTGGGCATCACTGGCCTCGCTGGGACAAGACAGCGTCTGAAATTCCATTTGAAATATACATTAAATTTGCTGGATTAATCCTTGAAACTTCTCTCTGAATTTCCATCTCTGTCTTTGTTTCCCTTTCTGGATGACTTTATATCCCACCAATCAAGCTGAAAAAAAAAAAACTCTCATATTTTGTGTTTTCTGAATGAATGACGGGTCTTTGTGGCATCCTCTTCTTGCGGATAAAGCCAGCATCTGTCATTCTCATTGACAACATTACTTCCTAAGCAAGTTCCCTCTGCTACTTTATTATTTCTATTTCCTCTTAATTTCTTTTCTTTCCTACCCTTCCACCTCTGCATTTCCTGTTGGGACTTTTGTGCAGCACCTAGAGTTCCTGACCCTGGACGTGTGTCAGGGTGCGCTCTGCATGGAGGAGGCTGTGGGCGGGGGCGCCCAGGAGCGCAGCCTTCTCTCTGTCACGTACGTTTCCCCAAAGACAACACCCTACTTACTGCTGGTGCCCTGAGAGCTGATGGGGAAGGACCCGGGCGTCTCCCCGGTGGGAAGGCCTTTCCTCAGGCTCTGACTGTGGGGTGACCTCACCCCTTCATGCCCATCCAGTCCTCCTGTCCCTCATCCAAGAGTTCACCGTTCAACCC